>NW_026062857.1:0-5000 GCF_023897955.1 Schistocerca gregaria | reverse complement strand
ACTGTGGCTGTACCACATTATCGCTTAACCTAACTGTGGTTGTACCACATTATCGCTTAACCTAACTGTGGTTGTACCACATTATCGCTTAACCTAACTGTGGTTGTACCACATTATCGCTTAACCTAACTGTGGTTGTACCACATTATCGCTTAACCTAACTGTGGTTGTACCACATTATCGCTTAACCTAACTGTGGTTGTACCACATTATCGCTTAACCTAACTGTGGTTGTACCACATTATCGCTTAACCTAACTGTGGTTGTACCACATTATCGCTTAACCTAACTGTGGTTGTACCACATTATCGCTTAACCTAACTGTGGTTGTACCACATTATCCCTTAACCTAACTGTGGTTGTACCACATTATCCCTTAACCTAACTGTGGTTGTACCACATTATCCCTTAACCTAACTGTGGTTGTACCACATTATCCCTTAACCTAACTGTGGTTGTACCACATTATCCCTTAACCTAACTGTGGTTGTACCACATTATCCCTTAACCTAACTGTGGTTGTACCACATTATCCCTTAACCTAACTGTGGTTGTACCACATTATCCCTTAACCTAACTGTGGTTGTACCACATTATCCCTTAACCTAACTGTGGTTGTACCACATTATCCCTTAACCTAACTGTGGTTGTACCACATTATCCCTTAACCTAACTGTGGTTGTACCACATTATCCCTTAACCTAACTGTGGTTGTACCACATTATCCCTTACCTAACTGTGGTTGTACCACATTATCCCTTAACCTAACTGTGGTTGTACCACATTATCCCTTAACCTAACTGTGGTTGTACCACATTATCCCTTAACCTAACTGTGGTTGTACCACATTATCCCTTAACCTAACTGTGGTTGTACCACTTATCCCTTAACCTAACTCAAGTTGTCCCTTAACCTAACTCAAGTTGTCCCTTAACCTAACTCAAGTTGTCCCTTAACCTAACTCAAGTTGTCCCTTAACCTAACTCAAGTTGTCCCTTAACCTAACTCAAGTTGTCCCTTAACCTAACTCAAGTTGTCCCTTAACCTAACTCAAGTTGTCCCTTAACCTAACTCAAGTTGTCCCTTAACCTAACTCAAGTTGTCCCTTAACCTAACTCAAGTTGTCCCTTAACCTAACTCAAGTTGTCCCTTAACCTAACTCAAGTTGTCCCTTAACCTAACCTCAAGTTGTCCCTTAACCTAACTCAAGTTGTCCCTTAACCTAACTCAAGTTGTCCCTTAACCTAACTCAAGTTGTCCCTTAACCTAACTCAAGTTGTCCCTTAACCTAACTCAAGTTGTCCCTTAACCTAACTCAAGTTGTCCCTTAACCTAACTCAAGTTGTCCCCTTAACCTAACTCAAGTTGTCCCTTAACCTAACTCAAGTTGTCCCTTAACCTAACTCAAGTTGTCCCTTAACCTAACTCAAGTTGTCCCTTAACCTAACTCAAGTTGTCCCTTAACCTAACTCAAGTTGTCCCTTAACCTAACTCAAGTTGTCCCTTAACCTAACTCAAGTTGTCCCTTAACCTAACTCCACGTTGTCCCTTAACCTAACCCACGTTGTCCCTTAACCTAACCCACGTTGTCCCTTAACCTAACCCACGTTGTCCCTTAACCTAACCCACGTTGTCCCTTAACCTAACCCACGTTGTCCCTTAACCTAACCCACGTTGTCCCTTAACCTAACCCACGTTGTCCCCTTAACCTAACCCACGTTGTCCCTTAACCTAACCCACGTTGTCCCTTAACCTAACCCACGTTGTCCCTTAACCTAACCCACGTTGTCCCTTAACCTAACCCACGTTGTCCCTTAACCTAACCCACGTTGTCCCTTAACCTAACCCACGTTGTCCCTTAACCTAACCCACGTTGTCCCTTAACCTAACCCACGTTGTCCCTTAACCTAACCCACGTTGTCCCTTAACCTAACCCACGTTGTCCCTTAACCTAACCCACGTTGTCCCTTAACCTAACCCACGTTGTCCCTTAACCTAACCCACGTTGTCCCTTAACCTAACCCACGTTGTCCCTTAACCTAACCCACGTTGTCCCTTAACCTAACCCACGTTGTCCCTTAACCTAACCCACGTTGTCCCTTAACCTAACCCACGTTGTCCCTTAACCTAACCCACGTTGTCCCTTAACCTAACCCACGTTGTCCCTTAACCTAACCCACGTTGTCCCTTAACCTAACCCACGTTGTCCCTTAACCTAACCCACGTTGTCCCTTAACCTAACCCACGTTGTCCCTTAACCTAACCCACGTTGTCCCTTAACCTAACCCACGTTGTCCCTTAACCTAACCCACGTTGTCCCTTAACCTAACCCACGTTGTCCCTTAACCTAACCCACGTTGTCCCTTAACCTAACCCACGTTGTCCCTTAACCTAACCCACGTTGTCCCTTAACCTAACCCACGTTGTCCCTTAACCTAACCCACGTTGTCCCTTAACCTAACCCACGTTGTCCCTTAACCTAACCCACGTTGTCCCTTAACCTAACCCACGTTGTCCCTTAACCTAACCCACGTTGTCCCTTTGCCTAACATAGTTCACTGCTCGGAATCTCTGGTGTCGTTGTTATCCTCATGTAGATGTCTTGCGAGTGTTGCTTACTTTCCACATATTCCCGCTATCCACTGTCAATTGTACTGCAATAGGACTATATCGCCCCCCCCCCCTCCCTCTGTCCCCCTCTTTGTGTCTCTGTCCTCTCAAGCTGGTCGGTCTGGCGTTTGAGTGTTAAATGAGCCTCGCAGCTGTTCAGTTGCATTCAGATGTCGACGCCCTCAGTGTACGTCGTGGTATGGTCTGTGTCCATTGTCCGCTGATGTCGTACGCGTAACCCACACGCTGTACCGATCATCGGTCGTTACGTACAGAGTGAAGTAGTGTGATACGTGTGACCGTACGCTGGCTGTGCCCAACGGTGTCGAATCTCAATTTCCATATGATGTGCTCGATGCTACTTGTCTCGTCTCCCAATAACAGCTAGGTTGCACTGTGGTACGCCGTAGAGGCGTGTGGGAGGAACGTACGAACGCATTGTATGTCACCCTGGGTCGCTGGGGGTGGTGGTGCGGTGAGTCAGGTCAGGTCAGGTCAGCGTGAGCCGTCTGATGTAGTGACGCGTGTATTCCGACTTTGTCGTATTGCCTCACACAAAGTGCTACCCTGGTGGACCGCGTTCCATATCTGGGACATGCCGCAGATGCCGGTTGACAGTGGATCGCGGAAGGGACATCGCATACGTGCGCGGGCCACCTTCCACGTGTTCTCTTCTGCACATGTCGCAGTGTGTATGTGGTCTGATGTAGCGTGTCGTGACACATGACATCCTGGCATGCAAGAATTGTTGAATTCGCAAATGTAGGTGGACATCTACGTTTACTGCCCAAGATACGCAAATGAACTGGAAATCCGTTGTTGAGCGGTTGTTCACGCTGGAGGTGAATCTGTGATGGCGACGATCGGTACAGCTATTAACCGGTTGTTTCAGCGGTACCCGCCACATCCACACACGTGACTAGGCCCATGTGGGTATGAAGCGATACGCGGCGGTGGCTTGGTGGGACTGTTCCCGGCCGGTGAAGGGGGGCCGCCCGGCGTGTTGGCCGCGCGCTGCGTGGGCGCACGCGCAACAGGCGGCTGGTGGGGGGCGCCGAGTGGCAGGAGCGCCAGCCGACGGGCCCGGCAGGCGGCGCAGCTACGCTGCGGCGCACCCTGCACGCGGCGCCTGGCGGCCAAAGTTGGTTCAGCCGAGCCCGGTGCGAAGCGCGGTGGACATCTGCAGTGTGCTGGTCTGATTGAGGACTGTGTGCGTTGAGGATGCGCCGCCGCCTGGCACTCGGCGCCGCGACGCCGTCTGCTGCTCGGTCGCCCCAGCGGTTCTCGCAGGTGGTTTGTATCGCAGTTGTGCGGACGTGTTGGCGCGTGCGCTGTGCTGGGAGAGTTCGCTTCTGCACCCAAGTGGGGCTTTGCCCTTGTGTGGCGCTGGCGTTGGAGCTGCCGGTCACCATAGGTGGCGCGTGTTGTCTCCCGCCGGCAATGCCACGACAGCACGCTCCCGGGCCTCTGTCGGCAGCGGCAAGCTCAGTTGGGAGCAAGGGTGTTCTCACTAAAACCGTCTACTCGCCTAACTCCGGGCGATTGCGCCTCTCTCGAAACCGACCAAGTACCTAGGACGGCGCTGCGCGCCGCCGGGACCTGAGAGGGTTTCGAGGTGTATCGTGCAGGGGAGCTCGGCCTCCTCCTGTTTGCAGAATAATTGAGCGGACGCTTGCGTGTTCGCGCGGGCCCCCGGGACACTCCCGGGCGGCCGGCTGCTCAGCTCTAGTTGACGCAGCTCCCTGGTTGATCCTGCCAGTAGTCATATGCTTGTCTCAAAGATTAAGCCATGCATGTCTCAGTACAAGCCGCATTAAGGTGAAACCGCGAATGGCTCATTAAATCAGTTATGGTTCCTTAGATCGTACCCACGTTACTTGGATAACTGTGGTAATTCTAGAGCTAATACATGCAAACAGAGTCCCGACCAGAGATGGAAGGGACGCTTTTATTAGATCAAAACCAATCGGATTGGCTTGTCTGGTCCGTTTGCCTTGGTGACTCTGAATAACTTTGGGCTGATCGCACGGTCCTCGTACCGGCGACGCATCTTTCAAATGTCTGCCTTATCAACTGTCGATGGTAGGTTCTGCGCCTACCATGGTTGTAACGGGTAACGGGGAATCAGGGTTCGATTCCGGAGAGGGAGCCTGAGAAACGGCTACCACATCCAAGGAAGGCAGCAGGCGCGCAAATTACCCACTCCCGGCACGGGGAGGTAGTGACGAAAAATAACGATACGGGACTCATCCGAGGCCCCGTAATCGGAATGAGTACACTTTAAATCCTTTAACGAGTATCTATTGGAGGGCAAGTCTGGTGCCAGCAGCCGCGGTAATTCCAGCTCCAATAGCGTATATTAAAGTTGTTGCGGTTAAAAAGCTCGTAGT
>NW_026062856.1:0-20951 GCF_023897955.1 Schistocerca gregaria | reverse complement strand
ACACAGCGCGAGACAGATGTTCACCGCAGACTGCATATGTGTGTGTGTGCGTGTGTACACACGTATTCTGCGTGCGTGCGGCGGCGGCGACGACGACGTTCGCGAGGAGCTAAGGTTATAACTCCAAAAAATTTAATTGAAATTATCTGTGGCCGGGCCATAAGAGACGGCTCAAAGGAGCATCCGACGGCGCTGTTGTGTGCCCCCATAAATTACCAGCCTAGTGTAATGTGGCTGCAAGAGCGGTCCGGCTAAAAACAAAAAAAAAAAAAAATAAAATAAGATAATGTTAAATTAAAAGAAATCGCAGTGTGTAAGGAGCTAACTACTGGGCACATCGACAACTCCGACAAGTTTTGCTACCAGCAGAATATCTGATCTCTGCAGAATATTATCTCATTTCAAGCTGTGTTTTAATTAATTTTAGGTGGGCCGATCCCGGCGGTACTGCAATGCCGGGCCAACCCGCGACAGAGGTGGAGCAAGCCCCTAGCACTCCGTCATGAGCCAAAAATGAGTTTAATATTCTGGTCCTGCGATGCAGGACGTATCAGATATTAAGCTGATAAGAACAGATACTACACTTTGATCTTAGCCAAAAGGCCGAGAAGCGATAAGGAAAAACCGCAGTGGAAGGGCCTAAATGCTTGCAGCGTGTGCGCTCCACATGTGGGAGTGAAACATGGTGGTGCGGGCTGATATCGCAACAGGCGACCGTGGAAAACGTCGCAAAAGCAAGTGCCGGGAGGAAGGACAACTGAAGAGAGCACTCGTCAACAGCCTAGTTTTACCGTCCATGTCTAACAGTAAAGAGCGACTCCCATTTGAACGCCGCTAGCAGCCACGGCAGTGGAGAAGCCGTGAGGCCGCCCCACAGCAGCGCCAGGACGGCGCGAGCTACACCGGCGCGAGGCCGGCGCAAGCTACACCTAGCCGAGTGCTTACACCGTTCACCGCAGACTGCATATGTGTGTGTGTGCGTGTGTACACACGTATTCTGCGTGCGTGCGGCGGCGGCGACGACGACGTTCGCGAGGAGCTAAGGTTATAACTCCAAAAAATTTAATTGAAATTATCTGTGGCCGGGCCATAAGAGACGCCAAAGGAGCATCCGACGGCGCTGTTGTGTGCCCCCATAAATTACCAGCCTAGTGTAATGTGGCTGCAAGAGCGGTCCGGCTAAAAACAAAAAAAAAAAAAAATAAAATAAGATAATGTTAAATTAAAAGAAATCGCAGTGTGTAAGGAGCTAACTACTGGGCACATCGACAACTCCGACAAGTTTTGCTACCAGCAGAATATCTGATCTCTGCAGAATATTATCTCATTTCAAGCTGTGTTTTAATTAATTTTAGGTGGGCCGATCCCGGCGGTACTGCAATGCCGGGCCAACCCGCGACAGAGGTGGAGCAAGCCCCTAGCACTCCGTCATGAGCCAAAAATGAGTTTAATATTCTGGTCCTGCGATGCAGGACGTATCAGATATTAAGCTGATAAGAACAGATACTACACTTTGATCTTAGCCAAAAGGCCGAGAAGCGATAAGGAAAAACCGCAGTGGAAGGGCCTAAATGCTTGCAGCGTGTGCGCTCCACATGTGGGAGTGAAACATGGTGGTGCGGGCTGATATCGCAACAGGCGACCGTGGAAAACGTCGCAAAAGCAAGTGCCGGGAGGAAGGACAACTGAAGAGAGCACTCGTCAACAGCCTAGTTTTACCGTCCATGTCTAACAGTAAAGAGCGACTCCCATTTGAACGCCGCTAGCAGCCACGGCAGTGGAGAAGCCGTGAGGCCGCCCCACAGCAGCGCCAGGACGGCGCGAGCTACACCGGCGCGAGGCCGGCGCAAGCTACACCTAGCCGAGTGCTTACACCGTTCACCGCAGACTGCATATGTGTGTGTGTGCGTGTGTACACACGTATTCTGCGTGCGTGCGGCGGCGGCGACGACGACGTTCGCGAGGAGCTAAGGTTATAACTCCAAAAAATTTAATTGAAATTATCTGTGGCCGGGCCATAAGAGACGCCAAAGGAGCATCCGACGGCGCTGTTGTGTGCCCCCATAAATTACCAGCCTAGTGTAATGTGGCTGCAAGAGCGGTCCGGCTAAAAACAAAAAAAAAAAAAAATAAAATAAGATAATGTTAAATTAAAAGAAATCGCAGTGTGTAAGGAGCTAACTACTGGGCACATCGACAACTCCGACAAGTTTTGCTACCAGCAGAATATCTGATCTCTGCAGAATATTATCTCATTTCAAGCTGTGTTTTAATTAATTTTAGGTGGGCCGATCCCGGCGGTACTGCAATGCCGGGCCAACCCGCGACAGAGGTGGAGCAAGCCCCTAGCACTCCGTCATGAGCCAAAAATGAGTTTAATATTCTGGTCCTGCGATGCAGGACGTATCAGATATTAAGCTGATAAGAACAGATACTACACTTTGATCTTAGCCAAAAGGCCGAGAAGCGATAAGGAAAAACCGCAGTGGAAGGGCCTAAATGCTTGCAGCGTGTGCGCTCCACATGTGGGAGTGAAACATGGTGGTGCGGGCTGATATCGCAACAGGCGACCGTGGAAAACGTCGCAAAAGCAAGTGCCGGGAGGAAGGACAACTGAAGAGAGCACTCGTCAACAGCCTAGTTTTACCGTCCATGTCTAACAGTAAAGAGCGACTCCCATTTGAACGCCGCTAGCAGCCACGGCAGTGGAGAAGCCGTGAGGCCGCCCCACAGCAGCGCCAGGACGGCGCGAGCTACACCGGCGCGAGGCCGGCGCAAGCTACACCTAGCCGAGTGCTTACACCGTTCACCGCAGACTGCATATGTGTGTGTGTGCGTGTGTACACACGTATTCTGCGTGCGTGCGGCGGCGGCGACGACGACGTTCGCGAGGAGCTAAGGTTATAACTCCAAAAAATTTAATTGAAATTATCTGTGGCCGGGCCATAAGAGACGCCAAAGGAGCATCCGACGGCGCTGTTGTGTGCCCCCATAAATTACCAGCCTAGTGTAATGTGGCTGCAAGAGCGGTCCGGCTAAAAACAAAAAAAAAAAAAAATAAAATAAGATAATGTTAAATTAAAAGAAATCGCAGTGTGTAAGGAGCTAACTACTGGGCACATCGACAACTCCGACAAGTTTTGCTACCAGCAGAATATCTGATCTCTGCAGAATATTATCTCATTTCAAGCTGTGTTTTAATTAATTTTAGGTGGGCCGATCCCGGCGGTACTGCAATGCCGGGCCAACCCGCGACAGAGGTGGAGCAAGCCCCTAGCACTCCGTCATGAGCCAAAAATGAGTTTAATATTCTGGTCCTGCGATGCAGGACGTATCAGATATTAAGCTGATAAGAACAGATACTACACTTTGATCTTAGCCAAAAGGCCGAGAAGCGATAAGGAAAAACCGCAGTGGAAGGGCCTAAATGCTTGCAGCGTGTGCGCTCCACATGTGGGAGTGAAACATGGTGGTGCGGGCTGATATCGCAACAGGCGACCGTGGAAAACGTCGCAAAAGCAAGTGCCGGGAGGAAGGACAACTGAAGAGAGCACTCGTCAACAGCCTAGTTTTACCGTCCATGTCTAACAGTAAAGAGCGACTCCCATTTGAACGCCGCTAGCAGCCACGGCAGTGGAGAAGCCGTGAGGCCGCCCCACAGCAGCGCCAGGACGGCGCGAGCTACACCGGCGCGAGGCCGGCGCAAGCTACACCTAGCCGAGTGCTTACACCGTTCACCGCAGACTGCATATGTGTGTGTGTGCGTGTGTACACACGTATTCTGCGTGCGTGCGGCGGCGGCGACGACGACGTTCGCGAGGAGCTAAGGTTATAACTCCAAAAAATTTAATTGAAATTATCTGTGGCCGGGCCATAAGAGACGCCAAAGGAGCATCCGACGGCGCTGTTGTGTGCCCCCATAAATTACCAGCCTAGTGTAATGTGGCTGCAAGAGCGGTCCGGCTAAAAACAAAAAAAAAAAAAAATAAAATAAGATAATGTTAAATTAAAAGAAATCGCAGTGTGTAAGGAGCTAACTACTGGGCACATCGACAACTCCGACAAGTTTTGCTACCAGCAGAATATCTGATCTCTGCAGAATATTATCTCATTTCAAGCTGTGTTTTAATTAATTTTAGGTGGGCCGATCCCGGCGGTACTGCAATGCCGGGCCAACCCGCGACAGAGGTGGAGCAAGCCCCTAGCACTCCGTCATGAGCCAAAAATGAGTTTAATATTCTGGTCCTGCGATGCAGGACGTATCAGATATTAAGCTGATAAGAACAGATACTACACTTTGATCTTAGCCAAAAGGCCGAGAAGCGATAAGGAAAAACCGCAGTGGAAGGGCCTAAATGCTTGCAGCGTGTGCGCTCCACATGTGGGAGTGAAACATGGTGGTGCGGGCTGATATCGCAACAGGCGACCGTGGAAAACGTCGCAAAAGCAAGTGCCGGGAGGAAGGACAACTGAAGAGAGCACTCGTCAACAGCCTAGTTTTACCGTCCATGTCTAACAGTAAAGAGCGACTCCCATTTGAACGCCGCTAGCAGCCACGGCAGTGGAGAAGCCGTGAGGCCGCCCCACAGCAGCGCCAGGACGGCGCGAGCTACACCGGCGCGAGGCCGGCGCAAGCTACACCTAGCCGAGTGCTTACACCGTTCACCGCAGACTGCATATGTGTGTGTGTGCGTGTGTACACACGTATTCTGCGTGCGTGCGGCGGCGACGACGACGTTCGCGAGGAGCTAAGGTTATAACTCCAAAAAATTTAATTGAAATTATCTGTGGCCGGGCCATAAGAGACGCCAAAGGAGCATCCGACGGCGCTGTTGTGTGCCCCCATAAATTACCAGCCTAGTGTAATGTGGCTGCAAGAGCGGTCCGGCTAAAAACAAAAAAAAAAAAAAATAAAATAAGATAATGTTAAATTAAAAGAAATCGCAGTGTGTAAGGAGCTAACTACTGGGCACATCGACAACTCCGACAAGTTTTGCTACCAGCAGAATATCTGATCTCTGCAGAATATTATCTCATTTCAAGCTGTGTTTTAATTAATTTTAGGTGGGCCGATCCCGGCGGTACTGCAATGCCGGGCCAACCCGCGACAGAGGTGGAGCAAGCCCCTAGCACTCCGTCATGAGCCAAAAATGAGTTTAATATTCTGGTCCTGCGATGCAGGACGTATCAGATATTAAGCTGATAAGAACAGATTTTTTTAGTCATTGAGAGAATTTTTGGAAGCGGGAAGGAACTTCTAGGAAGGTTGCTTCAGGAATATTCCGGGCCACAGTACCAGTTTCGTGGTCGACGTCATCTGCCACCATCTACAGAGAGTCGTGCCTCACTAGCTGGCACTGGGCCGGCGTCGTAACTAAGAATTATCTATAGATAATAGGAGATCTTGGGTTTACCCGGAGTGCAGTGGCGCACTCCGGCCAAGATGAGAAGGTCATAAGTTTGTATCAACCCCGGGCGGAGACCCAGACGAAGCTGGCCGGGGGAAAAATAGGAAGACGAACAGAGCGGAAGGCACATACGTCGCTACCAACTCTGCCGCCGGTGTCGACAGTATAAACTGGACACACACGAGACCGGTCTGCATCTGCCACGGCAGGAGGATCAGATGGGACGGCTACATCTGCCTCTGCGGGTGGTTCAGATGGGGCCTGAGCATCTCGCCACCCTTAGTCAAAATCGGGAGAAAAAAATAGAGGGAAGAAGTATCACATGCAGGGCAGGTCTGGCAGTTACGAAGGCGCTTGCTGCCCTCACAGCAAGGCCAACCACGATCCGGACCGTGCACGCTGCAACTTCGTCATAGTCGGGTGCCGGGAGAGCAATGACTAAAGAAAATACATCGCATATCAGTGCGTTTCGTATCCGAATTTACCAGCATTAAGCTGATAAGAACAGATACTACACTTTGATCTTAGCCAAAAGGCCGAGAAGCGATAAGGAAAAACCGCAGTGGAAGGGCCTAAATGCTTGCAGCGTGTGCGCTCCACATGTGGGAGTGAAACATGGTGGTGCGGGCTGATATCGCAACAGGCGACCGTGGAAAACGTCGCAAAAGCAAGTGCCGGGAGGAAGGACAACTGAAGAGAGCACTCGTCAACAGCCTAGTTTTACCGTCCATGTCTAACAGTAAAGAGCGACTCCCATTTGAACGCCGCTAGCAGCCACGGCAGTGGAGAAGCCGTGAGGCCGCCCCACAGCAGCGCCAGGACGGCGCGAGCTACACCGGCGCGAGGCCGGCGCAAGCTACACCTAGCCGAGTGCTTACACCGTTCACCGCAGACTGCATATGTGTGTGTGTGCGTGTGTACACACGTATTCTGCGTGCGTGCGGCGGCGGCGACGACGACGTTCGCGAGGAGCTAAGGTTATAACTCCAAAAAATTTAATTGAAATTATCTGTGGCCGGGCCATAAGAGACGCCAAAGGAGCATCCGACGGCGCTGTTGTGTGCCCCCATAAATTACCAGCCTAGTGTAATGTGGCTGCAAGAGCGGTCCGGCTAAAAACAAAAAAAAAAAAAAATAAAATAAGATAATGTTAAATTAAAAGAAATCGCAGTGTGTAAGGAGCTAACTACTGGGCACATCGACAACTCCGACAAGTTTTGCTACCAGCAGAATATCTGATCTCTGCAGAATATTATCTCATTTCAAGCTGTGTTTTAATTAATTTTAGGTGGGCCGATCCCGGCGGTACTGCAATGCCGGGCCAACCCGCGACAGAGGTGGAGCAAGCCCCTAGCACTCCGTCATGAGCCAAAAATGAGTTTAATATTCTGGTCCTGCGATGCAGGACGTATCAGATATTAAGCTGATAAGAACAGATACTACACTTTGATCTTAGCCAAAAGGCCGAGAAGCGATAAGGAAAAACCGCAGTGGAAGGGCCTAAATGCTTGCAGCGTGTGCGCTCCACATGTGGGAGTGAAACATGGTGGTGCGGGCTGATATCGCAACAGGCGACCGTGGAAAACGTCGCAAAAGCAAGTGCCGGGAGGAAGGACAACTGAAGAGAGCACTCGTCAACAGCCTAGTTTTACCGTCCATGTCTAACAGTAAAGAGCGACTCCCATTTGAACGCCGCTAGCAGCCACGGCAGTGGAGAAGCCGTGAGGCCGCCCCACAGCAGCGCCAGGACGGCGCGAGCTACACCGGCGCGAGGCCGGCGCAAGCTACACCTAGCCGAGTGCTTACACCGTTCACCGCAGACTGCATATGTGTGTGTGTGCGTGTGTACACACGTATTCTGCGTGCGTGCGGCGGCGACGACGACGTTCGCGAGGAGCTAAGGTTATAACTCCAAAAAATTTAATTGAAATTATCTGTGGCCGGGCCATAAGAGACGCCAAAGGAGCATCCGACGGCGCTGTTGTGTGCCCCCATAAATTACCAGCCTAGTGTAATGTGGCTGCAAGAGCGGTCCGGCTAAAAACAAAAAAAAAAAAAAATAAAATAAGATAATGTTAAATTAAAAGAAATCGCAGTGTGTAAGGAGCTAACTACTGGGCACATCGACAACTCCGACAAGTTTTGCTACCAGCAGAATATCTGATCTCTGCAGAATATTATCTCATTTCAAGCTGTGTTTTAATTAATTTTAGGTGGGCCGATCCCGGCGGTACTGCAATGCCGGGCCAACCCGCGACAGAGGTGGAGCAAGCCCCTAGCACTCCGTCATGAGCCAAAAATGAGTTTAATATTCTGGTCCTGCGATGCAGGACGTATCAGATATTAAGCTGATAAGAACAGATACTACACTTTGATCTTAGCCAAAAGGCCGAGAAGCGATAAGGAAAAACCGCAGTGGAAGGGCCTAAATGCTTGCAGCGTGTGCGCTCCACATGTGGGAGTGAAACATGGTGGTGCGGGCTGATATCGCAACAGGCGACCGTGGAAAACGTCGCAAAAGCAAGTGCCGGGAGGAAGGACAACTGAAGAGAGCACTCGTCAACAGCCTAGTTTTACCGTCCATGTCTAACAGTAAAGAGCGACTCCCATTTGAACGCCGCTAGCAGCCACGGCAGTGGAGAAGCCGTGAGGCCGCCCCACAGCAGCGCCAGGACGGCGCGAGCTACACCGGCGCGAGGCCGGCGCAAGCTACACCTAGCCGAGTGCTTACACCGTTCACCGCAGACTGCATATGTGTGTGTGTGCGTGTGTACACACGTATTCTGCGTGCGTGCGGCGGCGACGACGACGTTCGCGAGGAGCTAAGGTTATAACTCCAAAAAATTTAATTGAAATTATCTGTGGCCGGGCCATAAGAGACGCCAAAGGAGCATCCGACGGCGCTGTTGTGTGCCCCCATAAATTACCAGCCTAGTGTAATGTGGCTGCAAGAGCGGTCCGGCTAAAAACAAAAAAAAAAAAAAATAAAATAAGATAATGTTAAATTAAAAGAAATCGCAGTGTGTAAGGAGCTAACTACTGGGCACATCGACAACTCCGACAAGTTTTGCTACCAGCAGAATATCTGATCTCTGCAGAATATTATCTCATTTCAAGCTGTGTTTTAATTAATTTTAGGTGGGCCGATCCCGGCGGTACTGCAATGCCGGGCCAACCCGCGACAGAGGTGGAGCAAGCCCCTAGCACTCCGTCATGAGCCAAAAATGAGTTTAATATTCTGGTCCTGCGATGCAGGACGTATCAGATATTAAGCTGATAAGAACAGATACTACACTTTGATCTTAGCCAAAAGGCCGAGAAGCGATAAGGAAAAACCGCAGTGGAAGGGCCTAAATGCTTGCAGCGTGTGCGCTCCACATGTGGGAGTGAAACATGGTGGTGCGGGCTGATATCGCAACAGGCGACCGTGGAAAACGTCGCAAAAGCAAGTGCCGGGAGGAAGGACAACTGAAGAGAGCACTCGTCAACAGCCTAGTTTTACCGTCCATGTCTAACAGTAAAGAGCGACTCCCATTTGAACGCCGCTAGCAGCCACGGCAGTGGAGAAGCCGTGAGGCCGCCCCACAGCAGCGCCAGGACGGCGCGAGCTACACCGGCGCGAGGCCGGCGCAAGCTACACCTAGCCGAGTGCTTACACCGTTCACCGCAGACTGCATATGTGTGTGTGTGCGTGTGTACACACGTATTCTGCGTGCGTGCGGCGGCGGCGACGACGACGACGTTCGCGAGGAGCTAAGGTTATAACTCCAAAAAATTTAATTGAAATTATCTGTGGCCGGGCCATAAGAGACGCCAAAGGAGCATCCGACGGCGCTGTTGTGTGCCCCCATAAATTACCAGCCTAGTGTAATGTGGCTGCAAGAGCGGTCCGGCTAAAAACAAAAAAAAAAAAAAATAAAATAAGATAATGTTAAATTAAAAGAAATCGCAGTGTGTAAGGAGCTAACTACTGGGCACATCGACAACTCCGACAAGTTTTGCTACCAGCAGAATATCTGATCTCTGCAGAATATTATCTCATTTCAAGCTGTGTTTTAATTAATTTTAGGTGGGCCGATCCCGGCGGTACTGCAATGCCGGGCCAACCCGCGACAGAGGTGGAGCAAGCCCCTAGCACTCCGTCATGAGCCAAAAATGAGTTTAATATTCTGGTCCTGCGATGCAGGACGTATCAGATATTAAGCTGATAAGAACAGATACTACACTTTGATCTTAGCCAAAAGGCCGAGAAGCGATAAGGAAAAACCGCAGTGGAAGGGCCTAAATGCTTGCAGCGTGTGCGCTCCACATGTGGGAGTGAAACATGGTGGTGCGGGCTGATATCGCAACAGGCGACCGTGGAAAACGTCGCAAAAGCAAGTGCCGGGAGGAAGGACAACTGAAGAGAGCACTCGTCAACAGCCTAGTTTTACCGTCCATGTCTAACAGTAAAGAGCGACTCCCATTTGAACGCCGCTAGCAGCCACGGCAGTGGAGAAGCCGTGAGGCCGCCCCACAGCAGCGCCAGGACGGCGCGAGCTACACCGGCGCGAGGCCGGCGCAAGCTACACCTAGCCGAGTGCTTACACCGTTCACCGCAGACTGCATATGTGTGTGTGTGCGTGTGTACACACGTATTCTGCGTGCGTGCGGCGGCGACGACGACGTTCGCGAGGAGCTAAGGTTATAACTCCAAAAAATTTAATTGAAATTATCTGTGGCCGGGCCATAAGAGACGCCAAAGGAGCATCCGACGGCGCTGTTGTGTGCCCCCATAAATTACCAGCCTAGTGTAATGTGGCTGCAAGAGCGGTCCGGCTAAAAACAAAAAAAAAAAAAAATAAAATAAGATAATGTTAAATTAAAAGAAATCGCAGTGTGTAAGGAGCTAACTACTGGGCACATCGACAACTCCGACAAGTTTTGCTACCAGCAGAATATCTGATCTCTGCAGAATATTATCTCATTTCAAGCTGTGTTTTAATTAATTTTAGGTGGGCCGATCCCGGCGGTACTGCAATGCCGGGCCAACCCGCGACAGAGGTGGAGCAAGCCCCTAGCACTCCGTCATGAGCCAAAAATGAGTTTAATATTCTGGTCCTGCGATGCAGGACGTATCAGATATTAAGCTGATAAGAACAGATTTTTTTTAGTCATTGAGAGAATTTTTGGAAGCGGGAAGGAACTTCTAGGAAGGTTGCTTCAGGAATATTCCGGACCACAGTACCAGTTTCGTGGTCGACGTCATCTGCCACCATCTACAGAGAGTCGTACCTCACTAGCTGGTACTGGGCCGGCGTCGTAACTAAGAATTATCTAAAGATAATAGGAGATCTTGGGTTTACCCGGAGTGCAGTGGCGCACTCCGGCCAAGATGAGAAGGTCATAAGTTTGTATCAACCCCGGGCGGAGACCCAGACGAAGCTGGCCGGGGGAAAAATAGGAAGACGAACAGAGCGGAAGGCACATACGTCGCTACCAACTCTGCCGCCGGTGTCGACAGTATAAACTGGACACACACGAGACCGGTCTGCATCTGCCACGGCAGGAGGATCAGATGGGACGGCTACATCTGCCTCTGCGGGTGGTTCAGATGGGGCCTGAGCATCTCGCCACCCTTAGTCAAAATCGGGAGAAAAAAATGGAGGGAAGAAGTATCACATGCAGCGCAGGTCTGGCAGTTACGAAGGCACTTGCTGCCCTCACAGCAAGGCCAACCACGATCCAGACCGTGCACGCCGCAACTTCGTCATAGTCGGGTGCCGGGAGAGCAATGACTAAAGAAAATACATCGCATATCAGTGCGTTTCGTATCCGAATTTACCAGCATTAAGCTGATAAGAACAGATACTACACTTTGATCTTAGCCAAAAGGCCGAGAAGCGATAAGGAAAAACCGCAGTGGAAGGGCCTAAATGCTTGCAGCGTGTGCGCTCCACATGTGGGAGTGAAACATGGTGGTGCGGGCTGATATCGCAACAGGCGACCGTGGAAAACGTCGCAAAAGCAAGTGCCGGGAGGAAGGACAACTGAAGAGAGCACTCGTCAACAGCCTAGTTTTACCGTCCATGTCTAACAGTAAAGAGCGACTCCCATTTGAACGCCGCTAGCAGCCACGGCAGTGGAGAAGCCGTGAGGCCGCCCCACAGCAGCGCCAGGACGGCGCGAGCTACACCGGCGCGAGGCCGGCGCAAGCTACACCTAGCCGAGTGCTTACACCGTTCACCGCAGACTGCATATGTGTGTGTGTGCGTGTGTACACACGTATTCTGCGTGCGTGCGGCGGCGGCGACGACGACGTTCGCGAGGAGCTAAGGTTATAACTCCAAAAAATTTAATTGAAATTATCTGTGGCCGGGCCATAAGAGACGCCAAAGGAGCATCCGACGGCGCTGTTGTGTGCCCCCATAAATTACCAGCCTAGTGTAATGTGGCTGCAAGAGCGGTCCGGCTAAAAACAAAAAAAAAAAAAAATAAAATAAGATAATGTTAAATTAAAAGAAATCGCAGTGTGTAAGGAGCTAACTACTGGGCACATCGACAACTCCGACAAGTTTTGCTACCAGCAGAATATCTGATCTCTGCAGAATATTATCTCATTTCAAGCTGTGTTTTAATTAATTTTAGGTGGGCCGATCCCGGCGGTACTGCAATGCCGGGCCAACCCGCGACAGAGGTGGAGCAAGCCCCTAGCACTCCGTCATGAGCCAAAAATGAGTTTAATATTCTGGTCCTGCGATGCAGGACGTATCAGATATTAAGCTGATAAGAACAGATACTACACTTTGATCTTAGCCAAAAGGCCGAGAAGCGATAAGGAAAAACCGCAGTGGAAGGGCCTAAATGCTTGCAGCGTGTGCGCTCCACATGTGGGAGTGAAACATGGTGGTGCGGGCTGATATCGCAACAGGCGACCGTGGAAAACGTCGCAAAAGCAAGTGCCGGGAGGAAGGACAACTGAAGAGAGCACTCGTCAACAGCCTAGTTTTACCGTCCATGTCTAACAGTAAAGAGCGACTCCCATTTGAACGCCGCTAGCAGCCACGGCAGTGGAGAAGCCGTGAGGCCGCCCCACAGCAGCGCCAGGACGGCGCGAGCTACACCGGCGCGAGGCCGGCGCAAGCTACACCTAGCCGAGTGCTTACACCGTTCACCGCAGACTGCATATGTGTGTGTGTGCGTGTGTACACACGTATTCTGCGTGCGTGCGGCGGCGACGACGACGTTCGCGAGGAGCTAAGGTTATAACTCCAAAAAATTTAATTGAAATTATCTGTGGCCGGGCCATAAGAGACGCCAAAGGAGCATCCGACGGCGCTGTTGTGTGCCCCCATAAATTACCAGCCTAGTGTAATGTGGCTGCAAGAGCGGTCCGGCTAAAAACAAAAAAAAAAAAAAAAAAAAATAAGATAATGTTAAATTAAAAGAAATCGCAGTGTGTAAGGAGCTAACTACTGGGCACATCGACAACTCCGACAAGTTTTGCTACCAGCAGAATATCTGATCTCTGCAGAATATTATCTCATTTCAAGCTGTGTTTTAATTAATTTTAGGTGGGCCGATCCCGGCGGTACTGCAATGCCGGGCCAACCCGCGACAGAGGTGGAGCAAGCCCCTAGCACTCCGTCATGAGCCAAAAATGAGTTTAATATTCTGGTCCTGCGATGCAGGACGTATCAGATATTAAGCTGATAAGAACAGATTTTTTTAGTCATTGAGAGAATTTTTGGAAGCGGGAAGGAACTTCTAGGAAGGTTGCTTCAGGAATATTCCGGGCCACAGTACCAGTTTCGTGGTCGACGTCATCTGCCACCATCTACAGAGAGTCGTGCCTCACTAGCTGGCACTGGGCCGGCGTCGTAACTAAGAATTATCTATAGATAATAGGAGATCTTGGGTTTACCCGGAGTGCAGTGGCGCACTCCGGCCAAGATGAGAAGGTCATAAGTTTGTATCAACCCCGGGCGGAGACCCAGACGAAGCTGGCCGGGGGAAAAATAGGAAGACGAACAGAGCGGAAGGCACATACGTCGCTACCAACTCTGCCGCCGGTGTCGACAGTATAAACTGGACACACACGAGACCGGTCTGCATCTGCCACGGCAGGAGGATCAGATGGGACGGCTACATCTGCCTCTGCGGGTGGTTCAGATGGGGCCTGAGCATCTCGCCACCCTTAGTCAAAATCGGGAGAAAAAAATAGAGGGAAGAAGTATCACATGCAGGGCAGGTCTGGCAGTTACGAAGGCGCTTGCTGCCCTCACAGCAAGGCCAACCACGATCCGGACCGTGCACGCTGCAACTTCGTCATAGTCGGGTGCCGGGAGAGCAATGACTAAAGAAAATACATCGCATATCAGTGCGTTTCGTATCCGAATTTACCAGCATTAAGCTGATAAGAACAGATACTACACTTTGATCTTAGCCAAAAGGCCGAGAAGCGATAAGGAAAAACCGCAGTGGAAGGGCCTAAATGCTTGCAGCGTGTGCGCTCCACATGTGGGAGTGAAACATGGTGGTGCGGGCTGATATCGCAACAGGCGACCGTGGAAAACGTCGCAAAAGCAAGTGCCGGGAGGAAGGACAACTGAAGAGAGCACTCGTCAACAGCCTAGTTTTACCGTCCATGTCTAACAGTAAAGAGCGACTCCCATTTGAACGCCGCTAGCAGCCACGGCAGTGGAGAAGCCGTGAGGCCGCCCCACAGCAGCGCCAGGACGGCGCGAGCTACACCGGCGCGAGGCCGGCGCAAGCTACACCTAGCCGAGTGCTTACACCGTTCACCGCAGACTGCATATGTGTGTGTGTGCGTGTGTACACACGTATTCTGCGTGCGTGCGGCGGCGGCGACGACGACGTTCGCGAGGAGCTAAGGTTATAACTCCAAAAAATTTAATTGAAATTATCTGTGGCCGGGCCATAAGAGACGCCAAAGGAGCATCCGACGGCGCTGTTGTGTGCCCCCATAAATTACCAGCCTAGTGTAATGTGGCTGCAAGAGCGGTCCGGCTAAAAACAAAAAAAAAAAAAAATAAAATAAGATAATGTTAAATTAAAAGAAATCGCAGTGTGTAAGGAGCTAACTACTGGGCACATCGACAACTCCGACAAGTTTTGCTACCAGCAGAATATCTGATCTCTGCAGAATATTATCTCATTTCAAGCTGTGTTTTAATTAATTTTAGGTGGGCCGATCCCGGCGGTACTGCAATGCCGGGCCAACCCGCGACAGAGGTGGAGCAAGCCCCTAGCACTCCGTCATGAGCCAAAAATGAGTTTAATATTCTGGTCCTGCGATGCAGGACGTATCAGATATTAAGCTGATAAGAACAGATACTACACTTTGATCTTAGCCAAAAGGCCGAGAAGCGATAAGGAAAAACCGCAGTGGAAGGGCCTAAATGCTTGCAGCGTGTGCGCTCCACATGTGGGAGTGAAACATGGTGGTGCGGGCTGATATCGCAACAGGCGACCGTGGAAAACGTCGCAAAAGCAAGTGCCGGGAGGAAGGACAACTGAAGAGAGCACTCGTCAACAGCCTAGTTTTACCGTCCATGTCTAACAGTAAAGAGCGACTCCCATTTGAACGCCGCTAGCAGCCACGGCAGTGGAGAAGCCGTGAGGCCGCCCCACAGCAGCGCCAGGACGGCGCGAGCTACACCGGCGCGAGGCCGGCGCAAGCTACACCTAGCCGAGTGCTTACACCGTTCACCGCAGACTGCATATGTGTGTGTGTGCGTGTGTACACACGTATTCTGCGTGCGTGCGGCGGCGACGACGACGTTCGCGAGGAGCTAAGGTTATAACTCCAAAAAATTTAATTGAAATTATCTGTGGCCGGGCCATAAGAGACGCCAAAGGAGCATCCGACGGCGCTGTTGTGTGCCCCCATAAATTACCAGCCTAGTGTAATGTGGCTGCAAGAGCGGTCCGGCTAAAAACAAAAAAAAAAAAAAATAAAATAAGATAATGTTAAATTAAAAGAAATCGCAGTGTGTAAGGAGCTAACTACTGGGCACATCGACAACTCCGACAAGTTTTGCTACCAGCAGAATATCTGATCTCTGCAGAATATTATCTCATTTCAAGCTGTGTTTTAATTAATTTTAGGTGGGCCGATCCCGGCGGTACTGCAATGCCGGGCCAACCCGCGACAGAGGTGGAGCAAGCCCCTAGCACTCCGTCATGAGCCAAAAATGAGTTTAATATTCTGGTCCTGCGATGCAGGACGTATCAGATATTAAGCTGATAAGAACAGATACTACACTTTGATCTTAGCCAAAAGGCCGAGAAGCGATAAGGAAAAACCGCAGTGGAAGGGCCTAAATGCTTGCAGCGTGTGCGCTCCACATGTGGGAGTGAAACATGGTGGTGCGGGCTGATATCGCAACAGGCGACCGTGGAAAACGTCGCAAAAGCAAGTGCCGGGAGGAAGGACAACTGAAGAGAGCACTCGTCAACAGCCTAGTTTTACCGTCCATGTCTAACAGTAAAGAGCGACTCCCATTTGAACGCCGCTAGCAGCCACGGCAGTGGAGAAGCCGTGAGGCCGCCCCACAGCAGCGCCAGGACGGCGCGAGCTACACCGGCGCGAGGCCGGCGCAAGCTACACCTAGCCGAGTGCTTACACCGTTCACCGCAGACTGCATATGTGTGTGTGTGCGTGTGTACACACGTATTCTGCGTGCGTGCGGCGGCGGCGACGACGACGTTCGCGAGGAGCTAAGGTTATAACTCCAAAAAATTTAATTGAAATTATCTGTGGCCGGGCCATAAGAGACGCCAAAGGAGCATCCGACGGCGCTGTTGTGTGCCCCCATAAATTACCAGCCTAGTGTAATGTGGCTGCAAGAGCGGTCCGGCTAAAAACAAAAAAAAAAAAAAAAAAAATAAGATAATGTTAAATTAAAAGAAATCGCAGTGTGTAAGGAGCTAACTACTGGGCACATCGACAACTCCGACAAGTTTTGCTACCAGCAGAATATCTGATCTCTGCAGAATATTATCTCATTTCAAGCTGTGTTTTAATTAATTTTAGGTGGGCCGATCCCGGCGGTACTGCAATGCCGGGCCAACCCGCGACAGAGGTGGAGCAAGCCCCTAGCACTCCGTCATGAGCCAAAAATGAGTTTAATATTCTGGTCCTGCGATGCAGGACGTATCAGATATTAAGCTGATAAGAACAGATTTTTTTAGTCATTGAGAGAATTTTTGGAAGCGGGAAGGAACTTCTAGGAAGGTTGCTTCAGGAATATTCCGGGCCACAGTACCAGTTTCGTGGTCGACGTCATCTGCCACCATCTACAGAGAGTCGTGCCTCACTAGCTGGCACTGGGCCGGCGTCGTAACTAAGAATTATCTATAGATAATAGGAGATCTTGGGTTTACCCGGAGTGCAGTGGCGCACTCCGGCCAAGATGAGAAGGTCATAAGTTTGTATCAACCCCGGGCGGAGACCCAGACGAAGCTGGCCGGGGGAAAAATAGGAAGACGAACAGAGCGGAAGGCACATACGTCGCTACCAACTCTGCCGCCGGTGTCGACAGTATAAACTGGACACACACGAGACCGGTCTGCATCTGCCACGGCAGGAGGATCAGATGGGACGGCTACATCTGCCTCTGCGGGTGGTTCAGATGGGGCCTGAGCATCTCGCCACCCTTAGTCAAAATCGGGAGAAAAAAATAGAGGGAAGAAGTATCACATGCAGGGCAGGTCTGGCAGTTACGAAGGCGCTTGCTGCCCTCACAGCAAGGCCAACCACGATCCGGACCGTGCACGCTGCAACTTCGTCATAGTCGGGTGCCGGGAGAGCAATGACTAAAGAAAATACATCGCATATCAGTGCGTTTCGTATCCGAATTTACCAGCATTAAGCTGATAAGAACAGATACTACACTTTGATCTTAGCCAAAAGGCCGAGAAGCGATAAGGAAAAACCGCAGTGGAAGGGCCTAAATGCTTGCAGCGTGTGCGCTCCACATGTGGGAGTGAAACATGGTGGTGCGGGCTGATATCGCAACAGGCGACCGTGGAAAACGTCGCAAAAGCAAGTGCCGGGAGGAAGGACAACTGAAGAGAGCACTCGTCAACAGCCTAGTTTTACCGTCCATGTCTAACAGTAAAGAGCGACTCCCATTTGAACGCCGCTAGCAGCCACGGCAGTGGAGAAGCCGTGAGGCCGCCCCACAGCAGCGCCAGGACGGCGCGAGCTACACCGGCGCGAGGCCGGCGCAAGCTACACCTAGCCGAGTGCTTACACCGTTCACCGCAGACTGCATATGTGTGTGTGTGCGTGTGTACACACGTATTCTGCGTGCGTGCGGCGGCGACGACGACGTTCGCGAGGAGCTAAGGTTATAACTCCAAAAAATTTAATTGAAATTATCTGTGGCCGGGCCATAAGAGACGCCAAAGGAGCATCCGACGGCGCTGTTGTGTGCCCCCATAAATTACCAGCCTAGTGTAATGTGGCTGCAAGAGCGGTCCGGCTAAAAACAAAAAAAAAAAAAAATAAAATAAGATAATGTTAAATTAAAAGAAATCGCAGTGTGTAAGGAGCTAACTACTGGGCACATCGACAACTCCGACAAGTTTTGCTACCAGCAGAATATCTGATCTCTGCAGAATATTATCTCATTTCAAGCTGTGTTTTAATTAATTTTAGGTGGGCCGATCCCGGCGGTACTGCAATGCCGGGCCAACCCGCGACAGAGGTGGAGCAAGCCCCTAGCACTCCGTCATGAGCCAAAAATGAGTTTAATATTCTGGTCCTGCGATGCAGGACGTATCAGATATTAAGCTGATAAGAACAGATACTACACTTTGATCTTAGCCAAAAGGCCGAGAAGCGATAAGGAAAAACCGCAGTGGAAGGGCCTAAATGCTTGCAGCGTGTGCGCTCCACATGTGGGAGTGAAACATGGTGGTGCGGGCTGATATCGCAACAGGCGACCGTGGAAAACGTCGCAAAAGCAAGTGCCGGGAGGAAGGACAACTGAAGAGAGCACTCGTCAACAGCCTAGTTTTACCGTCCATGTCTAACAGTAAAGAGCGACTCCCATTTGAACGCCGCTAGCAGCCACGGCAGTGGAGAAGCCGTGAGGCCGCCCCACAGCAGCGCCAGGACGGCGCGAGCTACACCGGCGCGAGGCCGGCGCAAGCTACACCTAGCCGAGTGCTTACACCGTTCACCGCAGACTGCATATGTGTGTGTGTGCGTGTGTACACACGTATTCTGCGTGCGTGCGGCGGCGGCGACGACGACGTTCGCGAGGAGCTAAGGTTATAACTCCAAAAAATTTAATTGAAATTATCTGTGGCCGGGCCATAAGAGACGCCAAAGGAGCATCCGACGGCGCTGTTGTGTGCCCCCATAAATTACCAGCCTAGTGTAATGTGGCTGCAAGAGCGGTCCGGCTAAAAACAAAAAAAAAAAAAAAAAAAATAAGATAATGTTAAATTAAAAGAAATCGCAGTGTGTAAGGAGCTAACTACTGGGCACATCGACAACTCCGACAAGTTTTGCTACCAGCAGAATATCTGATCTCTGCAGAATATTATCTCATTTCAAGCTGTGTTTTAATTAATTTTAGGTGGGCCGATCCCGGCGGTACTGCAATGCCGGGCCAACCCGCGACAGAGGTGGAGCAAGCCCCTAGCACTCCGTCATGAGCCAAAAATGAGTTTAATATTCTGGTCCTGCGATGCAGGACGTATCAGATATTAAGCTGATAAGAACAGATTTTTTTAGTCATTGAGAGAATTTTTGGAAGCGGGAAGGAACTTCTAGGAAGGTTGCTTCAGGAATATTCCGGGCCACAGTACCAGTTTCGTGGTCGACGTCATCTGCCACCATCTACAGAGAGTCGTGCCTCACTAGCTGGCACTGGGCCGGCGTCGTAACTAAGAATTATCTATAGATAATAGGAGATCTTGGGTTTACCCGGAGTGCAGTGGCGCACTCCGGCCAAGATGAGAAGGTCATAAGTTTGTATCAACCCCGGGCGGAGACCCAGACGAAGCTGGCCGGGGGAAAAATAGGAAGACGAACAGAGCGGAAGGCACATACGTCGCTACCAACTCTGCCGCCGGTGTCGACAGTATAAACTGGACACACACGAGACCGGTCTGCATCTGCCACGGCAGGAGGATCAGATGGGACGGCTACATCTGCCTCTGCGGGTGGTTCAGATGGGGCCTGAGCATCTCGCCACCCTTAGTCAAAATCGGGAGAAAAAAATAGAGGGAAGAAGTATCACATGCAGGGCAGGTCTGGCAGTTACGAAGGCGCTTGCTGCCCTCACAGCAAGGCCAACCACGATCCGGACCGTGCACGCTGCAACTTCGTCATAGTCGGGTGCCGGGAGAGCAATGACTAAAGAAAATACATCGCATATCAGTGCGTTTCGTATCCGAATTTACCAGCATTAAGCTGATAAGAACAGATACTACACTTTGATCTTAGCCAAAAGGCCGAGAAGCGATAAGGAAAAACCGCAGTGGAAGGGCCTAAATGCTTGCAGCGTGTGCGCTCCACATGTGGGAGTGAAACATGGTGGTGCGGGCTGATATCGCAACAGGCGACCGTGGAAAACGTCGCAAAAGCAAGTGCCGGGAGGAAGGACAACTGAAGAGAGCACTCGTCAACAGCCTAGTTTTACCGTCCATGTCTAACAGTAAAGAGCGACTCCCATTTGAACGCCGCTAGCAGCCACGGCAGTGGAGAAGCCGTGAGGCCGCCCCACAGCAGCGCCAGGACGGCGCGAGCTACACCGGCGCGAGGCCGGCGCAAGCTACACCTAGCCGAGTGCTTACACCGTTCACCGCAGACTGCATATGTGTGTGTGTGCGTGTGTACACACGTATTCTGCGTGCGTGCGGCGGCGACGACGACGTTCGCGAGGAGCTAAGGTTATAACTCCAAAAAATTTAATTGAAATTATCTGTGGCCGGGCCATAAGAGACGCCAAAGGAGCATCCGACGGCGCTGTTGTGTGCCCCCATAAATTACCAGCCTAGTGTAATGTGGCTGCAAGAGCGGTCCGGCTAAAAACAAAAAAAAAAAAAAAATAAAATAAGATAATGTTAAATTAAAAGAAATCGCAGTGTGTAAGGAGCTAACTACTGGGCACATCGACAACTCCGACAAGTTTTGCTACCAGCAGAATATCTGATCTCTGCAGAATATTATCTCATTTCAAGCTGTGTTTTAATTAATTTTAGGTGGGCCGATCCCGGCGGTACTGCAATGCCGGGCCAACCCGCGACAGAGGTGGAGCAAGCCCCTAGCACTCCGTCATGAGCCAAAAATGAGTTTAATATTCTGGTCCTGCGATGCAGGACGTATCAGATATTAAGCTGATAAGAACAGATACTACACTTTGATCTTAGCCAAAAGGCCGAGAAGCGATAAGGAAAAACCGCAGTGGAAGGGCCTAAATGCTTGCAGCGTGTGCGCTCCACATGTGGGAGTGAAACATGGTGGTGCGGGCTGATATCGCAACAGGCGACCGTGGAAAACGTCATCTGTCTCGCGTGTGT
>NW_026062855.1:0-17625 GCF_023897955.1 Schistocerca gregaria | reverse complement strand
ACACTAGATCGCGTGTTCTGTGTTGTTTTTTTTTTTTTTCTGTGTGTGTCGGCTGCGTTTTTGTTTGCGGTGCGCGCGAAGACGGTGGTGCCGAAAGTGTGCCGGCGTGGCGTTGCGACCGCGACGAGCCGCGGGCGCGCCATTTGGCTGGTGTTGCGTGAAGAGCGGCTGTGTACGGGTAGTGGCTGTAGCCGTACGTGTACGTGCACGTGCATCCGGCCCGGCCGCCAGCCCAGCCCAGCCCAGCCCAGCCCAGCCGAGTCGGGTGAGCGGAGGCCGACACGTGGTGGTGCTGTGCTCTCTCGGCTCGGGGGGGTTTGTGTGTGTGTGTGTGTGTGTGCGTGCGTGCGTGTGTGTCTCGTTCGCTCTCCGGAATCTGCTCGTTCTGCTGATCCCCGCCTGTCGGCGTCGTTTATTTTTACTTATTTATTTTTTACCTGTTGTTTGTTTTTCGACGTCGTCTTGCAGTTTTGTCCTTTGCGGCGTGCCGACGACCCGCCGCGCGACCTTATGAAACCCCAAAGCGTGGCGTGGCGTGGCGTGGCGTGGCCGAGCCGCAGCAGCTAAGGGGGTGCGGCCGCCTCGACGCCTTAACCTCCTAAACTTCTTTAAGCCGTTAACGCAGCCACCTAAACTAACGTAACCTAACGTAAGCCCTTAGGCCAACCCCCAAGTCGCCTTAACCTAACGTACGTGACCGCAACCTTAGCTTAACGCCTACGTTAAGACGTGACGTCACGTCAACGCTTAACCTAACCCTGACGCCTTCTTAGCCTAACCTGACGTAACCTAAGGTAAGGTAACCGTTGAAAGAAAGAAACCACCTTTGTTTTGACGTTGAGGCGTGTAAGGTCGGCTGTGAGGGCAGATTCGGTGTGTCTGTAGTTGGGGCTGGCTGGTAATTTATTTTGTTTGTTTGTTTATCGTTGTCTTGTTTTCGCCTGTGGCGGGGGGGTTGGCGCTCCGTCGGCCGGTGCCATGTTGCGCAGGCGGCGATCGTAAAAAAGTAGAAAAAAAAAAAGAAAAAAGAAAAAAAAAATGTGTTGGAAGGGCTGTGGGTGTTGGCGGGCGAGGCGAGAGGAGGAGGACGGCCCGCGGCCGTGGCCCGACGGCTGCGGGCCGATCGGGAAAACGGCGGAAGGCGATGGGGCGGCGGAGGTGCGTTTGTGCACGGCCGTCATCGCCGCACGACTCGGCTCGTGTGGCTGTGGCGCCGGCCGCGGTGGCCGGGCTGCCGCGGCGACGGTGTGGGAGTTTTGACGAAGGTTTGGCCATTGTGGCGGGTCGTCGGCTGGGGCTGTGGGGGCGGCATTTGGGCGGGGGCGGCGATTCTCGGCGGGCCGACCCAGGCTGTGGCGCGCGGTGGCTGCAGTTTGGCCGTGGTTTGCGGCGCCGCCGCGGCGACTGGTTGGCGACCGTGGTGTCGGTGTGTGTAGCCCCATCCTCGGTGGTTTGAATGGCGCGGGTGGTTGCGGCGCAGGTTGGGGGCTGCTCCGCGCAGGCTGTCGGACGTTGGGCGGTAGCAAGCGCGGGAGGCGCGGCGCGGCGGCGCGGCGGCGCGCCGAGTGGCGGCCGCTCTCTCGGCCGTCCGCGCCCGCCCGCGACACTGGCTGGGCCAGGCGCGTGCGCGGCTATTCTCTGCTGCGCGCCCCTCGCTGTTGTGCGTCGTCGAAGGAGAGAAGGAAGCGAAAGCAAGGGGAAAAAAGAAAAGAGAACAGGCAAAAGATGGCAGACCAGGCG
Source organism: Schistocerca gregaria (assembly GCF_023897955.1). NCBI lineage: Eukaryota > Metazoa > Arthropoda > Insecta > Orthoptera > Acrididae > Schistocerca > Schistocerca gregaria. The sequence goes on along the minus strand of NW_026062855.1, from coordinate 15,885 downwards.
GCTACGAACGAGACTGCCGCGGCACCCGCCGCCACCGGCACTACGAAGAAGGCCAAGTCTGCGTCGTCTGCGAAGAAGCCGCGCGCCAAGCCTGCGCACCCGCGCACCTCTGAGATGGTGACGGCCGCCATCAAGAGTCTGAAGGAGCGCGGCGGGTCGTCGCTGCAGGCGATCAAGAAGTACATTGCCGCGCACTACAAGCTGGACGCGGAGAAGCTGGCGCCCTTTATCAAGAAGTACCTCAAGTCGGCCGTCGTGGCTGGCGAGCTGGTGCAGACGAAGGGGAAGGGCGCGTCGGGCTCTTTCAAGCTTGCCGGCGCCGGCGGCGGGGCGGCCGAGGGCGGCAAGGCTCGTGGTGGCGGCGGTGGTGCGAAGAAGAAGCGCGCCGCTCCGGCCAGCAAGGAGAAGAAGGGGGCCCGTGCGGCCGGCGCAAAGAAGGCTGGCGGCGTGAAGGCGGCGACCGGTCGGAAGGCGGGCGCCGCCAAGAAGGCGTCTGCGGCGTCGGCCGCTCCCGCGGGTGCGAAGAAGGCGGCTGCGGCCAAGCCGGCCAAGGCCAAGTCGCCGTCGAAGGCGAAGAAGGCCGCCAAGGTTCCGACGAAGAAGCCGAAGGCGCCGCGCCCGAAGAAGGCGACGGCGACGCCGTCTAAGGCGAAGGCTTCGCCCAAGAAGAAGAAGTAAAAAGGGCAGGGAAGGGTTGGCGGTTGACACCGTCGCCTGGAGGCCGGCGCGCAACCAGAGGCTGTCGCGCGGTCCCGGACAAAAACAAAAACGGCCCTTCTCAGGGCCATCAAAGCACGTCGGGAAGGTGTTGATTGTCGTGTCGTGTCGTGGTCGGTCGGTTGCCTTGTTGTCTGTCTGTCTGTCTTGCTTGCTGGCGTTTGTTTGTTTCATGTGTGGATGGTGGTTGGATTGTGGGGTCGTTGGCGGGCGTGGGCGGCGGCGCCGCGGTTGGTGTTACACAAAGTGTATTTTACTTTTATTATTTTTTACCTATTTATTTTGCGCCGCGTTTGTTTGTTTGTTTGTCTTGGTGGTGGTTTTGGAATAGTCTTTTTTGCTTTGCTTTGCTTTCCGGGCGTCACGTTTTGTGCCGTGGCCTGTGTGGGTGGCGCTATTGACGCTTGCGACTTGGTTCGGCCGGTGCGGTGCTTTTTTCTTTTTTTTGGAAACGGCGGCGCCGGGCCGGGCCGGGGGTGGGACGACTGGACTGGAGAGTGAGTGGGGAACTAGTCGTTGCGACCGACAAAGTTTTGCTCGCGACGGAGAGACGTTAGTGGCCCTGAAAAGGGCCGTTTTGTTTGTTTGGCGGTGTGCGGGTTTAGGCGCGCTCGCCGCGGATGCGGCGCGCGAGCTGGATGTCCTTGGGCATGATGGTGACTCGCTTGGCGTGGATTGCGCACAGGTTGGTGTCTTCGAAGAGGCCGACGAGGTAGGCCTCGCTGGCCTCCTGCAGGGCCATGACTGCGGAGCTCTGGAAGCGCAGGTCGGTCTTGAAGTCCTGGGCGATCTCGCGCACTAGGCGCTGGAATGGCAGCTTGCGGATGAGCAGCTCTGTGCTCTTCTGGTAGCGCCTGATTTCTCGCAGGGCGACGGTGCCCGGCCTGTAGCGGTGGGGCTTCTTGACGCCGCCGGTGGCGGGCGCGCTCTTCCTCGCCGCCTTGGTGGCGAGCTGTTTGCGCGGCGCCTTTCCGCCGGTGGACTTGCGGGCCGTTTGCTTTGTCCGGGCCATGGCTACTGCGGATGCGGATGCGGCGTGGAGGATATGCGTGCGCGACGGCGTCCGGTGCTGCCTTGACAACGGGCCCGCGCGCCCCGGGTGCTGCGCTTATATGCCCTCGGTGCGCGGTGGTGGGGGGAGGGGAGGGCGGGCCGCGGGGCCCCAGAGTCTATATAGGGGGGCGGCGCGCGCGCTGGGCGCCACAACCGTAGCCGACTCGCTAGCGCCGGGTGAGGAGCTTGCCTTGCTTTCTGTTTTTTATATTATTGTGGTTGAGACGCTTGAAGAAGAAGAATGACAGGCCGCGGCAAGGGAGGAAAGGGGCTCGGCAAGGGTGGCGCCAAGCGGCACCGCAAGGTGTTGCGCGACAACATCCAGGGCATCACGAAGCCCGCGATCCGCCGCCTGGCGCGCAGGGGCGGCGTGAAGCGCATCTCTGGTCTGATCTACGAGGAGACGCGCGGAGTGCTGAAGGTGTTCCTGGAGAACGTGATCCGCGACGCGGTGACGTACACTGAGCACGCCAAGCGCAAGACTGTGACGGCCATGGACGTGGTGTACGCCCTGAAGAGGCAGGGGCGCACCCTGTACGGTTTCGGCGGTTAGGCGGTGTGAGACCGAAGGAAGGAAAGAGAGATAGATTGAAAAACGGCCCTTTTCAGGGCCACCACAGTGTTCGGAAGTTGAAAAGTGCGAAAGAGTCTGTGTTGCTGGTTTTTCTTTTCCTTTTTAGTCTACTTGGCCTTTTAGTTTTGTTTGGAGTTTTTTTTGACGTGGTGTGCGGTGCGGTTGGGAGGGAAGGAAGCGTGCCCTTGCGTTGTGTGAGCTCCTTCCTTCCTTCCTTCCTTCCCCTCCCTCTTTGCTTGTATGCTTCTTGTCGGTGGATGGGCTGTGTGTTGCGGCGCGGCTGAGCGCCGAGGGGTTATTTTTGAGGTGTGTTGTTGTGCGCCACGTGTGCTGGTTAATGGTCGCGAGACTGTGCGTGCGTGGAGTTGAGTGGAGGAGGTGGCCAAGTACGTGTGTACAAGATGGCGGCGCCTGTGTGTGTAAGAAGGAAAAAAAAACCGTACACAGAGAGAGAGAGAGAGAGAGAGAGAGAGAGAGAGAGAGAGAGAAAAGTGGTGCGACGAACGACTGGAATTCTGCTTTGGACGTAGGTTTGTGTGGTGGCCCTGAAAAGGGCCGATTGTGTTTTGTTTTTTGAGCCGAGGCGGCAAATGGCGCGCTGCGTGCCAAGGGAGCACGCGGCGGTTGCCGATTGCGCTGTCTCTCTTTTAGGCCTTCTTCTCGGTCTTCTTTGGCAGCAGGACGGCCTGGATGTTGGGCAGGACACCTCCCTGTGCGATGGTGACGCCCGACAAGAGCTTGTTGAGCTCCTCGTCGTTGCGTATGGCGAGCTGCAGGTGGCGCGGGATGATGCGCGTCTTCTTGTTGTCGCGGGCCGCGTTTCCGGCCAGCTCGAGCACCTCAGCCGCGAGGTACTCCATGACGGCGGCGAGGTAGACGGGCGCCCCGGCGCCGACGCGCTCGGCGTAGTTTCCCTTGCGCAGGAGGCGGTGGATTCTGCCGACCGGGAACTGGAGCCCAGCCCTGCTTGAGCGGGACTTTGACTTGCCCTTGACTTTGCCTCCCTTTCCGCGTCCGGACATGGCGATGGGCTAGTTTGGAAAGAAGCGAGAAAGAAAAAGCACAACGCCCCAAACGGTGCGAGCCGCAGCGAGTCGAGCAGCGGAGTGCGTGCCGGCGCCGGCGGGGTGGGGGTCCTTTATGGGCTCGGGTGCGGCGGCCGGTTGCGCGCGCGCCCCATTGGTCGGCGGCCGCAGCAGGGCGAGCTGGTAAAGGTGCGGCGGCGGCGTGCGGCGGGTGCCACTGTGTGGGGAGACGCTGACTGGAGCGGAGCGCCTGACTGACTGACTGACTGCGCGTGCCTGCCTGCCTGCCTGCCTGCCTGCCTGCCTGCCTGCCTGTTTGTTCGTGATGCCGCCCAAGACTAGCGGGAAAGCCGCCAAGAAGGCTGGCAAGGCGCAGAAGAACATTTCGAAGGGCGACAAGAAGAAGAAGCGCAAGAGGAAGGAGAGCTATGCCATCTACATCTACAAGGTGCTGAAGCAGGTGCACCCTGACACGGGCATCTCTTCGAAGGCGATGAGCATCATGAACAGCTTCGTGAACGACATTTTCGAGCGCATTGCGGCCGAGGCTTCTCGCCTGGCGCACTACAACAAGCGCTCGACCATCACGTCCCGCGAGATCCAGACCGCTGTGCGGCTCTTGCTGCCTGGCGAGCTGGCCAAGCACGCGGTGAGCGAGGGCACGAAGGCGGTGACCAAGTACACGAGCTCCAAGTAAGGAGGTGGCTCTTGGAAATAGGAGGCTCGTCCGCGGCGCGGCGAAGAAAAGAAAAAACGGCCCTTTTCAGGGCCACCAAAATGCCTTTGCGGGAAGGGCGGAATTGTTGTTGTTGTTGTTGTTGTTGTTGTGAGCGGGTGGACGGGCGGCACAGCTGTAGCTGTAGCTTGTGGTGTGGTGTGGTGCGGCGCCGGCGCCTTTGGTTTTGGTGTGACGTTGGGATACGCACTTTAGGCCACAGCCGGGTCGTGGGCGTGGGTGTTTCGAGACGTGTTGGTGTTAGGGGGGCGGATCGCTGGAGTTGGCTTGTTTGATATATATATTTTTTTTTTTTTTTTTTGTCCCCTTTGTATGGTATGGCCGGAGGTGTGGAACGGAAAGCAAACCGCGATTGTCGGATGTCACACCGTTGGTGGCGAGGGTGAGAAACACGTTGCCGCCTACAGCTGCTTCTACGCCGAGCGGGTGGGTTAAGTTAGTAGTTGGTTGGTTGGGCGACGTAAAAGTGGAGCGTGGAGGTGTGTGTGAACGTGAGGAGACACGCATTGCATTGTATTTGTACGCGCGAGGTGAGTTAGGAGACCACGCGCCACGACGTACGGTGCCCTCTTTCGACCTGACGTCTGACGTCTGGAGGCGGTGTCGTCATTCTGGATGTACGTGTATTTTCCGCTCAGTTGAGTGAGGTGACGCGAGACGACGGCGTCGGTGGTGTTTTTGTTTTGTTGTTGGCGCCCCGGGGATGAAGAGGGGCACCCGACGGTAACGAGAGGTTGCACTTTGTGATCGGTCGAATGTCCGGGGAGCGAGGAATAGGGTGGGGGGTTGAAAAGAAACGCCAGTGTAGGGCAACGGGACGGTGAACGTTCCCGTGGTGTCGGAGGTGTGCAGTGGGGGGGAGGAAAAAAAAAAAGCGCGTAACGGCGCGGCTGCCGTGGTGGAAACGTTCTCTCCAACTGTGGTGGTGTCCCCTGTGTGTTTTGTTGTTCTCTATATCGTGTGTCCCCTCGCACAAGACGCTCTCTGGGCGGGTTTGATTCATTCATTTTTGCATAGTCACGTAGCGTAGAATGGAATGCGCAAGAGTTGAGTGAGACTGGCGACGGTATATGGTCTGAGCAGCGTCAGCTGCACTGCACTCCCCGGAAAAGAATCTTGGATGCCGTGCTAACTGAAATTTGGTGGACGGGGTTCTCAAGGCTGTTTTGCTATTTTCTTGTTTGTTTGTCTCTAGTTAAGATGGTGAAATGACGTCGAAGAAGCAGTATTGCAAATACTGTTATGGAAATGCCCTAGTTTGATGAAAGGAAATGTGTGTTGAATATACAGGATGGTAAAGACCAAGTGCGTTGAAAGAAACGTTGTGAAGGAACGAACGTTCCCTGAATTGGTTTCTTTTTGTTCCCGAGTTGTGTACAATGGACGACGGTTGTGCCATATCGCAGCATTGCATCATCCCCAGGTTTGATTTCAATTGAGCGATAAAAAAAGGAAAAAGAGAAGAACAAGAACACTATCGAAATGGTCTATGGTGTGTGACCCACAATTGTTGTCTTTAAATCACTTACCCAACCATGTCGTAAAAATATTTTTTTTTTTTTTTTTTTTTTTTTTTTTTTTTTTTTTTTTTTTTTTTACAGTGGCTGCCGAATGACCTAGATGTAACAGAGAGAGAGAGAAACACATGGCGTGTCAGATGTTTGTTTTCTTTTCCCCCCCCCCCCCCCCCCCCCTCTCGTCAAGTGGCAAATGCGAACACCGTCAGCTGTAATTGACGATCGACACTAGTATGGCGCGAAAAGGGGGTGCGACCTGTGCAGTTGTGGGTGAAACTTTGGGTGATGGGCTGTCATGCGGCATCGCGTGCGTTCATTACCCCTCGGCGGCGGCGGCGGCGGCGGCGGCGGCGCCGCAGCTCCGTCCAGCTCGCGCTCTCGGAAACAACCCTCTCGTAATGCCGCGTCTCCTCCGTCACTGCAATTTTCAAAGGGAAACCTGTGTGGCCGGTGGGGGTGTGTCAACCGTTGGCCCTCAAGCTCCGCCGACAAAAAGTGTTGAGTGTATCCAGTGTGAGAGAGGTTGACGCTTTTCGTGGTGTGTGTGTGTGTGTGTGTGTGTGTGTGTGGCAATGTTTTGAAAAGTTTGCAACGTACGTTAAGAAGTGTTGACGCTGAAACTTGCGGGCTGTGTGGCCCTGGTGGTTGGCTGGCTGGAGACGCGGGCGTGTCCAGTCGGTCGGTTGTTGAACACGCGATCTAGTGTTCCGCCGTCCCGTCGGAACTGCGTCTGTCTGGAAGGTATGACGTGACGTGCAGATTTTATTAGGTCAGCCCTTGTTGTGTATTGTTCCATTTGTTGCTCACTCGTCACCCGTATTTGGTGTGGCGATGTATGTGGACGTACTGCTGGATCAGTGTCAGGGTTTCCGTGGGAGGTGTTGGTTGGGTTGGATTTGCCTGACACGGCTGAGTCCGCAATTGGCCTGCCGTTCGTTGATGCGATATGTGGGTTCTGAGGAAGAATGTGTACGAGATAGTTGCCCCTGCCCTGCCCTTTCTTTCGCGTTCGTGTGTGCCCCCCTTGTTGTGTAGTGTGGGTTGAACATGGTTCTTTACCGAGTGGGGGGGAATGGGATGGACGGATCCGTTGCTGTTGCTGTCACCGTCAAGACAACGCACGCACGCACGCACGCACCCCTGTCCTACGAGAAGGTGTGTCAACCGGGGTTTCGGTAGTCGTGTGTGTAGGGGACGGGGAGAAGCAAAGTGGAGAGTGCGGCACGGGCAGAGAGTGGAATTGGGGCGCGTTGATGTTGGGAAACATGCCCCAAGGGTTGCGGGATGATGTGGCGGTGAGAGCGGGGGGCGGGGGAGAAAAGAAAAGCGAAAAAGAACTAAGGAAGAGGAGGAGGCGTGCGTGTGCGCAGTGGCGGGGCCCCAAAGACCTGTCGTGTGGTGTCGGCCGAACGCGAGCGCGAACGCGAACGCGAACGCGTGTGCGGGGCAGCGTCGGCACGGAGAAGCGAGGAGGAGAGAGAGAGAGAGAGCTGGTCTGATGGGTATTTTTTACCCCCTGTACTCGAAGGACCGGATCTGTCCTTGATCCCTGCCTTCTGTCTGATTATGTTGGGTAACAAAATGATGGGATGATAGGGTCTCTTGGGTGTGTGTAGATGTTTGTTTGTTTGAGTGAGTGTTATGGTGTTTGTATTTTATTTTTGTTTATCATGGTATGTTGTAGTTTGTGGTGTTTTGTCGTGATGGGAAATGTCGTTCTTGGGTCGGGTGGATTTTGGTCCCAGATTTCTGATGAGTGGGTGGTTCGAATCCGTGGTTTGGTGGAAAAAAAACAAAAAAAAAAAAAAAAAAAAACTTTATGGATTTTTCTTTGGATGATTCCGGGATTTTGATTGAGTATGTTATGGTTTGTGTATATGTCTCGGTTTGTCTGGTACCGGCCGGCATCAGCAGTAATTCTGAAGTATTTGTTCTGCACCCTTTTTTACTCTTGTTATGTTTGGTGTCTGCGGCCATTGACGAGATTTTTCAGAGCCGTAAGTGATGGCTGGTTCCTATGACGGTTTTGAAGATTTTCTTTTTGGCGCGCATATTTATTCTGTTTCCTTTGATGATTGGGTACAGTCTGAATATTGCTGCTGCAGCCTTGTTACAAACGTGTGTAACATGGTCTCTAAATGTCAACCTCTTGTCCAGCTTGATGCCTAGATACTTTATTGTGCCTGACCATGGAAGATTGTTATTTCTGAGGCGTATATGCAGGTTAGGAGGTATTCTTTTTGAATGTGAATCGTATTGTATTGCTTGGGTTTTCTCCGCGTTTATTGTTTTTTTGGTTAGCCCATTTCTGGATGGATTGTAGGTGTTGCTCTATTTTTGTGACTCTATATTGCAGGTTAGAACTGCTGCGGTAGACTGCAGTGTCGTCTGCAAATAGTGACAAGTGTCCTCCCAGCTGTTTGTTTGTGTATATTGAGTAGAGAATGGGCCCCAGCACTGAGCCTTGCGGGACTCCAGCCTCTATGGATCTAGTGTTACTTGCCGCTCCTGGTACATGGACATAGAATGCTCTGTTGCGGAGAAAAGAAGCAATAATGTGGATGGGGCAGTTGTACTGGTGGAGCTTGTAGATAAGGCGTTATCCGAATGCTTTTCCAATGTCAAGCAGGACTGCTCCAGTACTGTGTCTAATGTTTCTGGCCTGACATATGTGCTCGACTAGTCTGGTCACCTGGTGGGTGGTGCTGTGTTCTTCGCGGAATCGGAATTGTTGTGGGATGATTATGTTGTTATCCTTTAAGAATTGAATTTCTTCAGTTCAGTTTGAATGAGCTTTCCGAGAACCTTTCCAAGGAAGTTGGCCTATAGTTTTGCGGAAATAATAAGTCCTTGTTTGGCTTTGGTAATGTGATGACTCGGGCCTGTTTCCAAGTAGTTTAGTCTGAAGCAAGCATTATATATTGATGTTAGATAGATAATTGATAGTTGCTGGAGGTAGGTGATGTAGTAGTTGCGGTTTGATGGAATCTGGGCCTGATGCCTTCTTAGGATGTGTGTATGTTTGTGATGTGATAAGATACGGGGTTTCTGCGTTTATTGGATTGTGAAAGATGTTCTGATCGGGGCACTTAGGATGCGGTTTTACCCTTCTGAGTACCATTTCCTGGTGGTCATCAGTTTCGTCATCTACCGCTTCTGGTGCTTGGAATTGCCTTTCTAGTGAATCCGCCAGTGCTTCAGCTCGGTCTGTGGGGTCGTTCCTTCCCCATGTAGATGTAGATGTTTCGTGTCTAGTTTACGAGTTTTAAGAAATTTCCAGAATTTTTCCTGGTCCCTTCCTGCTTCTCGTAACGTTTCCTCCCACGCCTCGCTACGGTGGTTTTCGGAGCTCTCTTTTTGATCCTCCCGGCCAATTGCTCTGATTTTCGTCGGTCGGCTGGGTCCCTGTAGTTTTGCCATCTCTTTCTGGCGCGCGCGGGCTGCGGTTGGCGCCTTTGGTGGCAACGGCCGGGGCAAGCAGCGGTGTGTGGTGTGGTGCGGGGCGGGCAGGGGCAGTGGTGGTTGACGGATGGCCTGGGGGCCGAAAAACGGGCCGGCCGGCGGACGGATGTTGAGAGAGGCGGCGCGCACGCGTCTCGCGCGGACACAGGCGCCACAGCGTTGATGATTGGAAGGAGGTGCGGTGCGGGGATGGGCCCAGGAAAAAAGACGGTCGTGGCCCCTGTCTTGGGTGCGTGTCGACGTCAGCACCGTCGGTGTGGTGTGGTGTGGTGTGGTGTGGTGTGGTGTGGTGTGGTGTGGTGTGGGCAGGGAGGGGGGAAAAGCGGGCTGCGGGCTGCGGGCTGCGGGCTGCGGGCTGCGGAGGGAATGGTGGTGGGGAGTAGGCACACATGTGGGCGGGGCGCAAAATCGGCCGGTGCCCGTAAACCGCGGCGGGATATTGGGTGGAAAAGAGGGAAATTGTAGAAAGGAAAACAAGCGGAGGGGGCGAATGTGGTGGGGTGGGGGGACGGGCGGGGGCGAGGCGACAGCTTGCTTTTTCTTTTTCATTTTATTTTATTTTGTTGTAGTGTTTTTGTTTTTTTTTGTTTTTTTGCGTGTGTGTGGCCTTGGAGAGGCTGGTCTTGTCTGGCTTACGCTTTGGGTGCGTGTGTTGGTACTTTTTCGTTTTTTCTTGTTCTGCAGAGCAGGGGCGGGGCGGTGGGAACGGCTGGCTGGCTGTGCCCAGAGGAGGAGGAGACGCTGGCGGCGGGCCCGGCTCCTGGGGCTGCTGTTGCATGCGCTGTGCAAAGAAAGGAAGAGTGGGTTTGTTTGGCTGGTGAAGTGCATTATTTAAGTGTGGGCTTGCCGGCCTGGCTCCGATGCGCAGGTAGATAGATGCCGGCGGCGACCGCAGGCAGGCGCGTTGTGTGTACAGAGGGACGAGCCATGTGTTTTGCAAGCAGGACGTGGCGTGCCGAGTGGAGAGGAGGCGGCGGCTCGGCTCGGTTCGGCCCGGTCCGGCGGTGCCGCGCTGTTGTCGCGGACGTGAGCGCCCCCTGGCGGGCGGGTGGTTGGCGGCGGCGTGGTGGACGCGTGTGGCAGTTGTGTGCACGGGTTGCTTGGGCGAGTGAGCAGTGGCTGGCGGTGTTGGCGCGTCGTCGGGGAGGTATGTGTTGCGGCCGCGTCTGCTGCGCGCTGCGTCGTTGTGTCGACTGTGTGTGGGCGTGGGCACGTGTGCTCTGGCGAGGGCGTCGTAAAAAAGTGGGTCGCAGGTGTGCGTGGTAGCCCGTGATGATGTATTGTGCGTCGCGTCGTTGTGTGCGAAACGGATGCCGAGAGGTGTGTGGTGAGTGCGAAGCGCGAATGTGCGGCGTTTGGCGGTTTCGGTGTGTTTTCTGTTTTTGCGGCGTGAGAGTGGGGCTGGCTGGCTGGCTGGCTGGCTGGCTGTTTGTTGTTGGTGTTGCCTTGTGTGTGTAGGTTGATGGCGCGACGCGGAGGGGACGCCGTTTGCTGCGTGCCTTGCCTCGCGTGTGTTGGCGCGCCGTGCATGTGTTTGGGTCGTGGGGGCGGTGTTTTTGTTTGTATTTGGATTTTCATTTTTTGGCGTGTTGTGTCGTGTATGGCAAGGGCGAGAGGAGTAGTGCGGTAGTGTCGTTGCGGCACGGGCGTCTGGTGGGGCTGTGCGTCGTGGCGGGGAAGGTGTGTAGGTTGCGGCGATGCGGCGAGCCCAGCCCGTCGTTTGACGGTGTGCCGGGTGAGTTGCGCTGCGAATCGAGTGTGGCGGGAAGGGAGCTGCGTGGCGCCTGCGTCCGTTGGCAGCAGGGGCTGTGCCTTTTGAGAGTTTGTTTGATTTCGGGACGACGACGACGACGACTGGTTGGTTGGTGGGTGGGGTGGCGTGCACGTTTGTCGTACTGGGCGAGTCGATTGCCTGCCGGCTGGCGAAAGGTGCGCCGCCGCCCGTCTCTCGCGCTCTGTGTTGTTTTTTTTTTTTTTCTGTGTGTGTCGGCTGCGTTTTTGTTTGCGGTGCGCGCGAAGACGGTGGTGCCGAAAGTGTGCCGGCGTGGCGTTGCGACCGCGACGAGCCGCGGGCGCGCCATTTGGCTGGTGTTGCGTGAAGAGCGGCTGTGTACGGGTAGTGGCTGTAGCCGTACGTGTACGTGCACGTGCATCCGGCCCGGCCGCCAGCCCAGCCCAGCCCAGCCCAGCCCAGCCCAGCCCAGCCCAGCCCAGCCGAGTCGGGTGAGCGGAGGCCGACACGTGGTGGTGCTGTGCTCTCTCGGCTCGGGGGGGTTTGTGTGTGTGTGTGTGTGTGTGCGTGCGTGCGTGTGTGTCTCGTTCGCTCTCCGGAATCTGCTCGTTCTGCTGATCCCCGCCTGTCGGCGTCGTTTATTTTTACTTATTTATTTTTTACCTGTTGTTTGTTTTTCGACGTCGTCTTGCAGTTTTGTCCTTTGCGGCGTGCCGACGACCCGCCGCGCGACCTTATGAAACCCCAAAGCGTGGCGTGGCGTGGCGTGGCGTGGCCGAGCCGCAGCAGCTAAGGGGGTGCGGCCGCCTCGACGCCTTAACCTCCTAAACTTCTTTAAGCCGTTAACGCAGCCACCTAAACTAACGTAACCTAACGTAAGCCCTTAGGCCAACCCCCAAGTCGCCTTAACCTAACGTACGTGACCGCAACCTTAGCTTAACGCCTACGTTAAGACGTGACGTCACGTCAACGCTTAACCTAACCCTGACGCCTTCTTAGCCTAACCTGACGTAACCTAAGGTAAGGTAACCGTTGAAAGAAAGAAACCACCTTTGTTTTGACGTTGAGGCGTGTAAGGTCGGCTGTGAGGGCAGATTCGGTGTGTCTGTAGTTGGGGCTGGCTGGTAATTTATTTTGTTTGTTTGTTTATCGTTGTCTTGTTTTCGCCTGTGGCGGGGGGGTTGGCGCTCCGTCGGCCGGTGCCATGTTGCGCAGGCGGCGATCGTAAAAAAGTAGAAAAAAAAAAAGAAAAAAGAAAAAAAAAATGTGTTGGAAGGGCTGTGGGTGTTGGCGGGCGAGGCGAGAGGAGGAGGACGGCCCGCGGCCGTGGCCCGACGGCTGCGGGCCGATCGGGAAAACGGCGGAAGGCGATGGGGCGGCGGAGGTGCGTTTGTGCACGGCCGTCATCGCCGCACGACTCGGCTCGTGTGGCTGTGGCGCCGGCCGCGGTGGCCGGGCTGCCGCGGCGACGGTGTGGGAGTTTTGACGAAGGTTTGGCCATTGTGGCGGGTCGTCGGCTGGGGCTGTGGGGGCGGCATTTGGGCGGGGGCGGCGATTCTCGGCGGGCCGACCCAGGCTGTGGCGCGCGGTGGCTGCAGTTTGGCCGTGGTTTGCGGCGCCGCCGCGGCGACTGGTTGGCGACCGTGGTGTCGGTGTGTGTAGCCCCATCCTCGGTGGTTTGAATGGCGCGGGTGGTTGCGGCGCAGGTTGGGGGCTGCTCCGCGCAGGCTGTCGGACGTTGGGCGGTAGCAAGCGCGGGAGGCGCGGCGCGGCGGCGCGGCGGCGCGCCGAGTGGCGGCCGCTCTCTCGGCCGTCCGCGCCCGCCCGCGACACTGGCTGGGCCAGGCGCGTGCGCGGCTATTCTCTGCTGCGCGCCCCTCGCTGTTGTGCGTCGTCGAAGGAGAGAAGGAAGCGAAAGCAAGGGGAAAAAAGAAAAGAGAACAGGCAAAAGATGGCAGACCAGGCGGCTACGAACGAGACTGCCGCGGCACCCGCCGCCACCGGCACTACGAAGAAGGCCAAGTCTGCGTCGTCTGCGAAGAAGCCGCGCGCCAAGCCTGCGCACCCGCGCACCTCTGAGATGGTGACGGCCGCCATCAAGAGTCTGAAGGAGCGCGGCGGGTCGTCGCTGCAGGCGATCAAGAAGTACATTGCCGCGCACTACAAGCTGGACGCGGAGAAGCTGGCGCCCTTTATCAAGAAGTACCTCAAGTCGGCCGTCGTGGCTGGCGAGCTGGTGCAGACGAAGGGGAAGGGCGCGTCGGGCTCTTTCAAGCTTGCCGGCGCCGGCGGCGGGGCGGCCGAGGGCGGCAAGGCTCGTGGTGGCGGCGGTGGTGCGAAGAAGAAGCGCGCCGCTCCGGCCAGCAAGGAGAAGAAGGGGGCCCGTGCGGCCGGCGCAAAGAAGGCTGGCGGCGTGAAGGCGGCGACCGGTCGGAAGGCGGGCGCCGCCAAGAAGGCGTCTGCGGCGTCGGCCGCTCCCGCGGGTGCGAAGAAGGCGGCTGCGGCCAAGCCGGCCAAGGCCAAGTCGCCGTCGAAGGCGAAGAAGGCCGCCAAGGTTCCGACGAAGAAGCCGAAGGCGCCGCGCCCGAAGAAGGCGACGGCGACGCCGTCTAAGGCGAAGGCTTCGCCCAAGAAGAAGAAGTAAAAAGGGCAGGGAAGGGTTGGCGGTTGACACCGTCGCCTGGTGGCCGGCGCGCAACCAGAGGCTGTCGCGCGGTCCCGGACAAAAACAAAAACGGCCCTTCTCAGGGCCATCAAAGCACGTCGGGAAGGTGTTGATTGTCGTGTCGTGTCGTGGTCGGTCGGTTGCCTTGTTGTCTGTCTGTCTTGCTTGCTGGCGTTTGTTTGTTTCATGTGTGGATGGTGGTTGGATTGTGGGGTCGTTGGCGGGCGTGGGCGGCGGCGCCGCGGTTGGTGTTACATAAAGTGTATTTTACTTTTATTATTTCTACCTATTTATTTTGCGCCGCGTTTGTTTGTTTGTCTTGGTGGTGGTTTTGGAATAGTCTTTTTTGGCTTTGCTTTCCGGGCGTCACGTTTTGTGCCGTGGCCTGTGTGGGTGGCGCTATTGACGCTTGCGACTTGGCTCGGCCGGTGCGGTGCTTTTTTTTTTTCTTTTGGAAACGGCGGCGCCGGGCCGGGCCGGGGGTGGGACGACTGGACTGGAGAGTGAGTGGGGAACTAGTCGTTGCGACCGACAAAGTTTTGCTCGCGACGGAGAGACGTTAGTGGCCCTGAAAAGGGCCGTTTTGTTTGTTTGGCGGTGTGCGGGTTTAGGCGCGCTCGCCGCGGATGCGGCGCGCGAGCTGGATGTCCTTGGGCATGATGGTGACTCGCTTGGCGTGGATTGCGCACAGGTTGGTGTCTTCGAAGAGGCCGACGAGGTAGGCCTCGCTGGCCTCCTGCAGGGCCATGACTGCGGAGCTCTGGAAGCGCAGGTCGGTCTTGAAGTCCTGGGCGATCTCGCGCACTAGGCGCTGGAATGGCAGCTTGCGGATGAGCAGCTCTGTGCTCTTCTGGTAGCGCCTGATTTCTCGCAGGGCGACGGTGCCCGGCCTGTAGCGGTGGGGCTTCTTGACGCCGCCGGTGGCGGGCGCGCTCTTCCTCGCCGCCTTGGTGGCGAGCTGTTTGCGCGGCGCCTTTCCGCCGGTGGACTTGCGGGCCGTTTGCTTTGTCCGGGCCATGGCTACTGCGGATGCGGATGCGGATGCGGATGCGGCGTGGAGGATATGCGTGCGCGACGGCGTCCGGTGCTGCCTTGACAACGGGCCCGCGCGCCCCGGGTGCTGCGCTTATATGCCCTCGGTGCGCGGTGGTGGGGGGAGGGGAGGGCGGGCCGCGGGGCCCCAGAGTCTATATAGGGGGGCGGCGCGCGCGCTGGGCGCCACAACCGTAGCCGACTCGCTAGCGCCGGGTGAGGAGCTTGCCTTGCTTTCTGTTTTTTATATTATTGTGGTTGAGACGCTTGAAGAAGAAGAATGACAGGCCGCGGCAAGGGAGGAAAGGGGCTCGGCAAGGGTGGCGCCAAGCGGCACCGCAAGGTGTTGCGCGACAACATCCAGGGCATCACGAAGCCCGCGATCCGCCGCCTGGCGCGCAGGGGCGGCGTGAAGCGCATCTCTGGTCTGATCTACGAGGAGACGCGCGGAGTGCTGAAGGTGTTCCTGGAGAACGTGATCCGCGACGCGGTGACGTACACTGAGCACGCCAAGCGCAAGACTGTGACGGCCATGGACGTGGTGTACGCCCTGAAGAGGCAGGGGCGCACCCTGTACGGTTTCGGCGGTTAGGCGGTGTGAGACCGAAGGAAGGAAAGAGAGATAGATTGAAAAACGGCCCTTTTCAGGGCCACCACAGTGTTCGGAAGTTGAAAAGTGCGAAAGAGTCTGTGTTGCTGGTTTTTCTTTTCCTTTTTAGTCTACTTGGCCTTTTAGTTTTGTTTGGAGTTTTTTTTGACGTGGTGTGCGGTGCGGTTGGGAGGGAAGGAAGCGTGCCCTTGCGTTGTGTGAGCTCCTTCCTTCCTTCCTTCCCCTCCCTCTTTGCTTGTATGCTTCTTGTCGGTGGATGGGCTGTGTGTTGCGGCGCGGCTGAGCGCCGAGGGGTTATTTTTGAGGTGTGTTGTTGTGCGCCACGTGTGCTGGTTAATGGTCGCGAGACTGTGCGTGCGTGGAGTTGAGTGGAGGAGGTGGCCAAGTACGTGTGTACAAGATGGCGGCGCCTGTGTGTGTAAGAAGGAAAAAAAAAACCGTACACAGAGAGAGAGAGAGAGAGAGAGAGAGAGAGAGAGAGAGAGAAAAGTGGTGCGACGAACGACTGGAATTCTGCTTTGGACGTAGGTTTGTGTGGTGGCCCTGAAAAGGGCCGATTGTGTTTTGTTTTTTGAGCCGAGGCGGCAAATGGCGCGCTGCGTGCCAAGGGAGCACGCGGCGGTTGCCGATTGCGCTGTCTCTCTTTTAGGCCTTCTTCTCGGTCTTCTTTGGCAGCAGGACGGCCTGGATGTTGGGCAGGACACCTCCCTGTGCGATGGTGACGCCCGACAAGAGCTTGTTGAGCATCTGTCTCGCGTGTGT
>NW_026062854.1:0-58081 GCF_023897955.1 Schistocerca gregaria | reverse complement strand
CCACAGTATCTAAAAAATGTCTATTATGGTGAGCATTTGGCAAGAGTAAACTATGACTCTCTTAAGGTAGCCAATGCCTCGTCACAATTAGACTCACGTCAGCAACTTGAAGAAACCTCTGGCAGTTTCTCTGAAGAATAAACAGCTAGTGGATTACCGCTTTGGAGAGACTTTCCACAGTATCTAAAAAATGCGTATTTTGGTGAGGAAATGCCAGGAATCACTATGACTCTCGTAAGGTTGCCAATGCCTCGTCACAATTAAAATTAAATCAGCAACATCAAGTAACTCCTAGCAAGAGTAACGATGGTTGTCTTAAATTAAACAACTAGTGGCGTATCGCTTCGGGCAGACTGGATACAGTATCTAAAAAATGTCTATTATGGTGAGCATTTGGCAGAGTAACTATGACTCTCTTAAGGTAGCCAATGCCTCGTCACAATTAGACTCACGTCAGCAACTTGAAGAAACCTCTGGCAGTTTCTCTGAAGATAAACAGCTAGTGGATTACCGCTTTGGAGAGACTTTCCACAGTATCTAAAAAATGCGTATTTTGGTGAGGAAATGCCAGGAATCACTATGAACTCTCGTAAGGTTGCCAATGCCTCGTCACAATTAAAATTAAAATCAGCAACATCAAGTAACTCCTAGCAAGAGTAACGATGGTTGTCTTAAATTAAACAACTAGTGGCGTATCGCTTCGGGCAGACTGGCCTCAGTATCTAAAAAATGTCTATTATGGTGAGCATTTGGCAAGAGTAACTATGACTCTCTTAAGGTAGCCAATGCCTCGTCACAATTAGACTCACGTCAGCAACTTGAAGAAACCTCTGGCAGTTTCTCTGAAGATAAACAGCTAGTGGATTACCGCTTTGGAGAGACTTTCCACAGTATCTAAAAAATGCGTATTTTGGTGAGGAAATGCCAGGAATCACTATGACTCTCGTAAGGTTGCCAATGCCTCGTCACATTTAAAATTAAATCACCAACATCAAGTAACTCCTAGCAAGAGTAACGATGGTTGTCTTAAATTAAACAACTAGTGGCGTATCGCTTCGGGCAGACTGGCACAGTATCTAAAAAATGTCTATTATAGTGAGCATTTGGCAAGAGTAACTATGACTCTCTTAAGGTAGCCAATGCCTCGTCACAATTAGACTCACGTCAGCAACTTGAAGAAACCTCTGGCAGTTTCTCTGAAGATAAACAGCTAGTGGATTACCGCTTTGGAGAGACTTTCCACAGTATCTAAAAAATGCGTATTTTGGTGAGGAAATGCCAGGAATCACTATGACTCTCGTAAGGTTGCCAATGCCTCGTCACAATAAAATTAAATCAGCAACATCAAGTAACTCCTAGCAAGAGTAACGATGGTTGTCTTAAATTAAACAACTAGTGGCGTATCGCTTCGGGCAGACTGGATACAGTATCTAAAAAATGTCTATTATGGTGAGCATTTGGCAAGAGTAACTATGACTCTCTTAAGGTAGCCAATGCCTCGTCACAATTAGACTCCCGTCAGCAACTTGAAGAAACCTCTGGCAGTTTCTCTGAAGATAAACAGCTAGTGGATTACCGCTTTGGAGAGACTTTCCACAGTATCTAAAAAATGCGTATTTTGGTGAGGAAATGCCAGGAATCACTATGACTCTCGTAAGGTTGCCAATGCCTCGTCACAATTAAAATTAAATCAGCAACATCAAGTAACTCCTAGCAAGAGTAACGATGGTTGTCTTAAATTAAAACAACTAGTGGCGTAATCGCTTCGGGCAGACTGGCCACAGTATCTAAAAAATGTCTATTATGGTGAGCATTTGGCAAGAGTAACTATGACTCTCTTAAGGTAGCCAATGCCTCGTCACAATTAGACTCACGTCAGCAACTTGAAGAAACCTCTGGCAGTTTCTCTGAAGATAAACAGCTAGTGGATTACCGCTTTGGAGAGACTTTCCACAGTATCTAAAAAATGCGTATTTTGGTGAGGAAATGCCAGGAATCACTATGACTCTCGTAAGGTTGCCAATGCCTCGTCACAATTAAAATTAAATCAGCAACATCAAGTAACTCCTAGCAAGAGTAATGATGGTTGTCTTAAATTAAACAACTAGTGGCGTATCGCTTCGGGCAGACTGGATACAGTATCTAAAAAATGTCTATTATGGTGAGCATTTGGCAAGAGTAACTATGACTCTCTTAAGGTAGCCAATGCCTCGTCCACAATTAGACTCACGTCAGCAACTTGAAGAAACCTCTGGCAGTTTCTCTGAAGATAAACAGCTAGTGGATTACCGCTTTGGAGAGACTTTCCACAGTATCTAAAAAATGCGTATTTTGGTGAGGAAATGCCAGGAATCACTATGACTCTCGTAAGGTTGCCAATGCCTTCGTCACAATTAAAATTAAATCAGCAACATCAAGTAACTCCTAGCAAGAGTAACGATGGTTGTCTTAAATTAAACAACTAGTGGCGTATCGCTTCGGGCAGACTGGCCACAGTATCTAAAAAATGTCTATTATGGTGAGCATTTGGCAAGAGTAACTATGACTCTCTTAAGGTAGCCAATGCCTCGTCACAATTAGACTCACGTCAGCAACTTGAAGAAACCTCTGGCAGTTTCTCTGAAGATAAACAGCTAGTGGATTACCGCTTTGGAGAGACTTTCCACAGTATCTAAAAAATGCGTATTTTGGTGAGGAAATGCCAGGAATCACTATGACTCTCGTAAGGTTGCCAATGCCTCGTCACAATTAAAATTAAATCAGCAACATCAAGTAACTCCTAGCAAGAGTAACGATGGTTGTCTTAAATTAAACAACTAGTGGCGTATCGCTTCGGGCAGACTGGATACAGTATCTAAAAAATGTCTATTATGGTGAGCATTTGGCAAGAGTAAACTATGACTCTCTTAAGGTAGCCAATGCCTCGTCACAATTAGACTCACGTCAGCAACTTGAAGAAACCTCTGGCAGTTTCTCTGAAGATAAACAGCTAGTGGATTACCGCTTTGGAGAGACTTTCCACAGTATCTAAAAAATGCGTATTTTGGTGAGGAAATGCCAGGAATCACTATGACTCTCGTAAGGTTGCAATGCCTCGTCACAATTAAAATTAAATCAGCAACATCAAGTAACTCCTAGCAAGAGTAACGATGGTTGTCTTAAATTAAACAACTAGTGGCGTATCGCTTCGGGCAGACTGGCCTACAGTATCTAAAAAATGTCTATTATGGTGAGCATTTGGCAAGAGTAACTATGACTCTCTTAAGGTAGCCAATGCCTCGTCACAATTAGACTCACGTCAGCAACTTGAAGAAACCTCTGGCAGTTTCTCTGAAGATAAACAGCTAGTGGATTACCGCTTTGGAGAGACTTTCCACAGTATCTAAAAAATGCGTATTTTGGTGAGGAAATGCCAGGAATCACTATGACTCTCGTAAGGTTGCCAATGCCTCGTCACAATTAAAATTAAATCAGCAACATCAAGTAACTCCTAGCAAGAGTAACGATGGTTGTCTTAAATTAAACAACTAGTGGCGTATCGCTTCGGGCAGACTGGACACAGTATCTAAAAAATGTCTATTATGGTGAGCATTTGGCAAGAGTAACTATGACTCTCTTAAGGTAGCCAATGCCTCGTCACAATTAGACTCACGTCAGCAACTTGAAGAAACCTCTGGCAGTTTCTCTGAAGATAAACAGCTAGTGGATTACCGCTTTGGAGAGACTTTCCACAGTATCTAAAAAATGCGTATTTTGGTGAGGAAATGCCAGGAATCACTATGACTCTCGTAAGGTTGCCAATGCCTCGTCACAATTAAAATTAAATCAGCAACATCAAGTAACTCCTAGCAAGAGTAACGATGGTTGTCTTAAATTAAACAACTAGTGGCGTATCGCTTCGGGCAGACTGGATACAGTATCTAAAAAAATGTCTATTATGGTGAGCATTTGGCAAGAGTAACTATGACTCTCTTAAGGTAGCCAATGCCTCGTCACAATTAGACTCACGTCAGCAACTTGAAGAAACCTCTGGCAGTTTCTCTGAAGATAAACAGCTAGTGGATTACCGCTTTGGAGAGACTTTCCACAGTATCTAAAAAATGCGTATTTTGGTGAGGAAATGCCAGGAATCACTATGACTCTCGTAAGGTTGCCAATGCCTCGTCACAATTAAAATTAAATCAGCAACATCAAGTAACTCCTAGCAAGAGTAACGATGGTTGTCTTAAATTAAACAACTAGTGGCGTATCGCTTCGGGCAGACTGGCCTACAGTATCTAAAAAATGTCTATTATGGTGAGCATTTGGCAAGAGTAACTATGACTCTCTTAAGGTAGCCAATGCCTCGTCACAATTAGACTCACGTCAGCAACTTGAAGAAACCTCTGGCAGTTTCTCTGAAGATAAACAGCTAGTGGATTACCGCTTTGGAGAGACTTTCCACAGTATCTAAAAAATGCGTATTTTGGTGAGGAAATGCCAGGAATCACTATGACTCTCGTAAGGTTGCCAATGCCTCGTCACAATTAAAATTAAATCAGCAACATCAAGTAACTCCTAGCAAGAGTAACGATGGTTGTCTTAAATTAAACAACTAGTGGCGTATCGCTTCGGGCAGACTGGATACAGTATCTAAAAAATGTCTATTATGGTGAGCATTTGGCAAGAGTAACTATGACTCTCTTAAGGTAGCCAATGCCTCGTCACAATTAGACTCACGTCAGCAACTTGAAGAAACCTCTGGCAGTTTCTCTGAAGATAAACAGCTAGTGGATTACCGCTTTGGAGAGACTTTCCACAGTATCTAAAAAATGCGTATTTTGGTGAGGAAATGCCAGGAATCACTATGACTCTCGTAAGGTTGCCAATGCCTCGTCACAATTAAAATTAAATCAGCAACATCAAGTAACTCCTAGCAAGAGTAACGATGGTTGTCTTAAATTAAACAACTAGTGGCGTATCGCTTCGGGCAGACTGGCCACAGTATCTAAAAAATGTCTATTATGGTGAGCATTTGGCAAGAGTAACTATGACTCTCTTAAGGTAGCCAATGCCTCGTCACAATTAGACTCACGTCAGCAACTTGAAGAAACCTCTGGCAGTTTCTCTGAAGATAAACAGCTAGTGGATTACCGCTTTGGAGAGACTTTCCACTGTATCTAAAAAATGCGTATTTTGGTGAGGAAATGCCAGGAATCACTATGACTCTCGTAAGGTTGCCAATGCCTCGTCACAATTAAAATTAAATCAGCAACATCAAGTAACTCCTAGCAAGAGTAACGATGGTTGTCTTAAATTAAACAACTAGTGGCGTATCGCTTCGGGCAGACTGGATACAGTATCTAAAAAATGTCTATTATGGTGAGCATTTGGCAAGAGTAACTATGACTCTCTTAAGGTAGCCAATGCCTCGTCACAATTAGACTCACGTCAGCAACTTGAAGAAACCTCTGGCAGTTTCTCTGAAGATAAACAGCTAGTGGATTACCGCTTTGAGAGACTTTCCACAGTATCTAAAAAATGCGTATTTTGGTGAGGAAATGCCAGGAATCACTATGACTCTCGTAAGGTTGCCAATGCCTCGTCACAATTAAAATTAAATCAGCAACATCAAGTAACTCCTAGCAAGAGTAACGATGGTTGTCTTAAATTAAACAACTAGTGGCGTATCGCTTCGGGCAGACTGGATACAGTATCTAAAAAATGTCTATTATGGTGAGCATTTGGCAAGAGTAACTATGACTCTCTTAAGGTAGCCAATGCCTCGTCACAATTAGACTCACGTCAGCAACTTGAAGAAACCTCTGGCAGTTTCTCTGAAGATAAACAGCTAGTGGATTACCGCTTTGGAGAGACTTTCCACAGTATCTAAAAAATGCGTATTTTGGTGAGGAAATGCCAGGAATCACTATGACTCTCGTAAGGTTGCCAATGCCTCGTCACAATTAAAATTAAATCAGCAACATCAAGTAACTCCTAGCAAGAGTAACGATGGTTGTCTTAAATTAAACAACTAGTGGGCGTATCGCTTCGGGCAGACTGGACACAGTATCTAAAAAATGTCTATTATGGTGAGCATTTGGCAAGAGTAACTATGACTCTCTTAAGGTAGCCAATGCCTCGTCACAATTAGACTCACGTCAGCAACTTGAAGAAACCTCTGGCAGTTTCTCTGAAGATAAACAGCTAGTGGATTACCGCTTTGGAGAGACTTTCCACAGTATCTAAAAAATGCGTATTTTGGTGAGGAAATGCCAGGAATCACTATGACTCTCGTAAGGTTGCCAATGCCTCGTCACAATTAAAATTAAATCAGCAACATCAAGTAACTCCTAGCAAGAGTAACGATGGTTGTCTTAAATTAAACAACTAGTGGCGTATCGCTTCGGGCAGACTGGATACAGTATCTAAAAAATGTCTATTATGGTGAGCATTTGGCAAGAGTAAACTATGACTCTCTTAAGGTAGCCAATGCCTCGTCACAATTAGACTCACGTCAGCAACTTGAAGAAACCTCTGGCAGTTTCTCTGAAGATAAACAGCTAGTGGATTACCGCTTTGGAGAGACTTTCCACAGTATCTAAAAAATGCGTATTTTGGTGAGGAAATGCCAGGAATCACTATGACTCTCGTAAGGTTGCCAATGCCTCGTCACAATTAAAATTAAATCAGCAACATCAAGTAACTCCTAGCAAGAGTAACGATGGTTGTCTTAAATTAAACAACTAGTGGCGTATCGCTTCGGGCAGACTGGCCACAGTATCTAAAAAATGTCTATTATGGTGAGCATTTGGCAAGAGTAACTATGACTCTCTTAAGGTAGCCAATGCCTCGTCACAATTAGACTCACGTCAGCAACTTGAAGAAACCTCTGGCAGTTTCTCTGAAGATAAACAGCTAGTGGATTACCGCTTTGGAGAGACTTTCCACAGTATCTAAAAAATGCGTATTTTGGTGAGGAAATGCCAGGAATCACTATGACTCTCGTAAGGTTGCCAATGCCTCGTCACAATTAAAATTAAATCAGCAACATCAAGTAACTCCTAGCAAGAGTAATGATGGTTGTCTTAAATTAAACAACTAGTGGCGTATCGCTTCGGGCAGACTGGATACAGTATCTAAAAAATGTCTATTATGGTGAGCATTTGGCAAGAGTAACTATGACTCTCTTAAGGTAGCCAATGCCTCGTCACAATTAGACTCACGTCAGCAACTTGAAGAAACCTCTGGCAGTTTCTCTGAAGATAAACAGCTAGTGGATTACCGCTTTGGAGAGACTTTCCACAGTATCTAAAAAATGCGTATTTTGGTGAGGAAATGCCAGGAATCACTATGACTCTCGTAAGGTTGCCAATGCCTCGTCACAATTAAAATTAAATCAGCAACATCAAGTAACTCCTAGCAAGAGTAACGATGGTTGTCTTAAATTAAACAACTAGTGGCGTATCGCTTCGGGCAGACTGGCCACAGTATCTAAAAAATGTCTATTATGGTGAGCATTTGGCAAGAGTAACTATGACTCTCTTAAGGTAGCCAATGCCTCGTCACAATTAGACTCACGTCAGCAACTTGAAGAAACCTCTGGCAGTTTCTCTGAAGATAAACAGCTAGTGGATTACCGCTTTGGAGAGACTTTCCACAGTATCTAAAAAATGCGTATTTTGGTGAGGAAATGCCAGGAATCACTATGACTCTCGTAAGGTTGCCAATGCCTCGTCACAATTAAAATTAAATCAGCAACATCAAGTAACTCCTAGCAAGAGTAACGATGGTTGTCTTAAATTAAACAACTAGTGGCGTATCGCTTCGGGCAGACTGGATACAGTATCTAAAAAATGTCTATTATGGTGAGCATTTGGCAAGAGTAACTATGACTCTCTTAAGGTAGCCAATGCCTCGTCACAATTAGACTCACGTCAGCAACTTGAAGAAACCTCTGGCAGTTTCTCTGAGATAAACAGCTAGTGGATTACCGCTTTGGAGAGACTTTCCACAGTATCTAAAAAATGCGTATTTTGGTGAGGAAATGCCAGGAATCACTATGACTCTCGTAAGGTTGCCAATGCCTCGTCACAATTAAAATTAAATCAGCAACATCAAGTAACTCCTAGCAAGAGTAACGATGGTTGTCTTAAATTAAACAACTAGTGGCGTATCGCTTCGGGCAGACTGGATACAGTATCTAAAAAATGTCTATTATGGTGAGCATTTGGCAAGAGTAACTATGACTCTCTTAAGGTAGCCAATGCCTCGTCACAATTAGACTCACGTCAGCAACTTGAAGAAACCTCTGGCAGTTTCTCTGAAGATAAACAGCTAGTGGATTACCGCTTTGGAGAGACTTTCCACAGTATCTAAAAAATGCGTATTTTGGTGAGGAAATGCCAGGAATCACTATGACTCTCGTAAGGTTGCCAATGCCTCGTCACAATTAAAATTAAATCAGCAACATCAAGTAACTCCTAGCAAGAGTAACGATGGTTGTCTTAAATTAAACAACTAGTGGCGTATCGCTTCGGGCAGACTGGCCACAGTATCTAAAAAATGTCTATTATGGTGAGCATTTGGCAAGAGTAACTATGACTCTCTTAAGGTAGCCAATGCCTCGTCACAATTAGACTCACGTCAGCAACTTGAAGAAACCTCTGGCAGTTTCTCTGAAGATAAACAGCTAGTGGATTACCGCTTTGGAGAGACTTTCCACAGTATCTAAAAAATGCGTATTTTGGTGAGGAAATGCCAGGAATCACTATGACTCTCGTAAGGTTGCCAATGCCTCGTCACAATTAAAATTAAATCAGCAACATCAAGTAACTCCTAGCAAGAGTAACGATGGTTGTCTTAAATTAAACAACTAGTGGCGTATCGCTTCGGGCAGACTGGATACAGTATCTAAAAAATGTCTATTATGGTGAGCATTTGGCAAGAGTAACTATGACTCTCTTAAGGTAGCCAATGCCTCGTCACAATTAGACTCACGTCAGCAACTTGAAGAAACCTCTGGCAGTTTCTCTGAAGATAAACAGCTAGTGGATTACCGCTTTGGAGAGACTTTCCACAGTATCTAAAAAATGCGTATTTTGGTGAGGAAATGCCAGGAATCACTATGACTCTCGTAAGGTTGCCAATGCCTCGTCACAATTAAAATTAAATCAGCAACATCAAGTAACTCCTAGCAAGAGTAACGATGGTTGTCTTAAATTAAACAACTAGTGGCGTATCGCTTCGGGCAGACTGGATACAGTATCTAAAAAATGTCTATTATGGTGAGCATTTGGCAAGAGTAACTATGACTCTCTTAAGGTAGCCAATGCCTCGTCACAATTAGACTCACGTCAGCAACTTGAAGAAACCTCTGGCAGTTTCTCTGAAGATAAACAGCTAGTGGATTACCGCTTTGGAGAGACTTTCCACAGTATCTAAAAAATGCGTATTTTGGTGAGGAAATGCCAGGAATCACTATGACTCTCGTAAGGTTGCCAATGCCTCGTCACAATTAAAATTAAATCAGCAACATCAAGTAACTCCTAGCAAGAGTAACGATGGTTGTCTTAAATTAAACAACTAGTGGCGTATCGCTTCGGGCAGACTGGATACAGTATCTAAAAAATGTCTATTATGGTGAGCATTTGGCAAGAGTAACTATGACTCTCTTAAGGTAGCCAATGCCTCGTCACAATTAGACTCACGTCAGCAACTTGAAGAAACCTCTGGCAGTTTCTCTGAAGATAAACAGCTAGTGGATTACCGCTTTGGAGAGACTTTCCACAGTATCTAAAAAATGCGTATTTTGGTGAGGAAATGCCAGGAATCACTATGACTCTCGTAAGGTTGCCAATGCCTCGTCACAATTAAAATTAAATCACCAACATCAAGTAACTCCTAGCAAGAGTAACGATGGTTGTCTTAAATTAAACAACTAGTGGCGTATCGCTTCGGGCAGACTGGCCACAGTATCTAAAAAATGTCTATTATAGTGAGCATTTGGCAAGAGTAACTATGACTCTCTTAAGGTAGCCAATGCCTCGTCACAATTAGACTCACGTCAGCAACTTGAAGAAACCTCTGGCAGTTTCTCTGAAGATAAACAGCTAGTGGATTACCGCTTTGGAGAGACTTTCCACAGTATCTAAAAAATGCGTATTTTGGTGAGGAAATGCCAGGAATCACTATGACTCTCGTAAGGTTGCCAATGCCTCGTCACAATTAAAATTAAATCAGCAACATCAAGTAACTCCTAGCAAGAGTAACGATGGTTGTCTTAAATTAAACAACTAGTGGCGTATCGCTTCGGGCAGTCTGGATACAGTATCTAAAAAATGTCTATTATGGTGAGCATTTGGCAAGAGTAACTATGACTCTCTTAAGGTAGCCAATGCCTCGTCACAATTAGACTCACGTCAGCAACTTGAAGAAACCTCTGGCAGTTTCTCTGAAGATAAACAGCTAGTGGATTACCGCTTTGGAGAGACTTTCCACAGTATCTAAAAAATGCGTATTTTGGTGAGGAAATGCCAGGAATCACTATGACTCTCGTAAGGTTGCCAATGCCTCGTCACAATTAAAATTAAATCACCAACATCAAGTAACTCCTAGCAAGAGTAACGATGGTTGTCTTAAATTAAACAACTAGTGGCGTATCGCTTCGGGCAGACTGGCCACAGTATCTAAAAAATGTCTATTATAGTGAGCATTTGGCAAGAGTAACTATGACTCTCTTAAGGTAGCCAATGCCTCGTCACAATTAGACTCACGTCAGCAACTTGAAGAAACCTCTGGCAGTTTCTCTGAAGATAAACAGCTAGTGGATTACCGCTTTGGAGAGACTTTCCACAGTATCTAAAAAATGCGTATTTTGGTGAGGAAATGCCAGGAATCACTATGACTCTCGTAAGGTTGCCAATGCCTCGTCACAATTAAAATTAAATCAGCAACATCAAGTAACTCCTAGCAAGAGTAACGATGGTTGTCTTAAATTAAACAACTAGTGGCGTATCGCTTCGGGCAGACTGGATACAGTATCTAAAAAATGTCTATTATGGTGAGCATTTGGCAAGAGTAACTATGACTCTCTTAAGGTAGCCAATGCCTCGTCACAATTAGACTCACGTCAGCAACTTGAAGAAACCTCTGGCAGTTTCTCTGAAGATAAACAGCTAGTGGATTACCGCTTTGGAGAGACTTTCCACAGTATCTAAAAAATGCGTATTTTGGTGAGGAAATGCCAGGAATCACTATGACTCTCGTAAGGTTGCCAATGCCTCGTCACAATTAAAATTAAATCAGCAACATCAAGTAACTCCTAGCAAGAGTAACGATGGTTGTCTTAAATTAAACAACTAGTGGCGTATCGCTTCGGGCAGACTGGATACAGTATCTAAAAAATGTCTATTATGGTGAGCATTTGGCAAGAGTAACTATGACTCTCTTAAGGTAGCCAATGCCTCGTCACAATTAGACTCACGTCAGCAACTTGAAGAAACCTCTGGCAGTTTCTCTGAAGATAAACAGCTAGTGGATTACCGCTTTGGAGAGACTTTCCACAGTATCTAAAAAATGCGTATTTTGGTGAGGAAATGCCAGGAATCACTATGACTCTCGTAAGGTTGCCAATGCCTCGTCACAATTAAAATTAAATCAGCAACATCAAGTAACTCCTAGCAAGAGTAACGATGGTTGTCTTAAATTAAACAACTAGTGGCGTATCGCTTCGGGCAGACTGGCCACAGTATCTAAAAAATGTCTATTATGGTGAGCATTTGGCAAGAGTAACTATGACTCTCTTAAGGTAGCCAATGCCTCGTCACAATTAGACTCACGTCAGCAACTTGAAGAAACCTCTGGCAGTTTCTCTGAAGATAAACAGCTAGTGGATTACCGCTTTGGAGAGACTTTCCACAGTATCTAAAAAATGCGTATTTTGGTGAGGAAATGCCAGGAATCACTATGACTCTCGTAAGGTTGCCAATGCCTCGTCACAATTAAAATTAAATCAGCAACATCAAGTAACTCCTAGCAAGAGTAACGATGGTTGTCTTAAATTAAACAACTAGTGGCGTATCGCTTCGGGCAGACTGGATACAGTATCTAAAAAATGTCTATTATGGTGAGCATTTGGCAAGAGTAACTATGACTCTCTTAAGGTAGCCAATGCCTCGTCACAATTAGACTCACGTCAGCAACTTGAAGAAACCTCTGGCAGTTTCTCTGAAGATAAACAGCTAGTGGATTACCGCTTTGGAGAGACTTTCCACAGTATCTAAAAAATGCGTATTTTGGTGAGGAAATGCCAGGAATCACTATGACTCTCGTAAGGTTGCCAATGCCTCGTCACAATTAAAATTAAATCAGCAACATCAAGTAACTCCTAGCAAGAGTAACGATGGTTGTCTTAAATTAAACAACTAGTGGCGTATCGCTTCGGGCAGACTGGATACAGTATCTAAAAAATGTCTATTATGGTGAGCATTTGGCAAGAGTAACTATGACTCTCTTAAGGTAGCCAATGCCTCGTCACAATTAGACTCACGTCAGCAACTTGAAGAAACCTCTGGCAGTTTCTCTGAAGATAAACAGCTAGTGGATTACCGCTTTGGAGAGACTTTCCACAGTATCTAAAAAATGCGTATTTTGGTGAGGAAATGCCAGGAATCACTATGACTCTCGTAAGGTTGCCAATGCCTCGTCACAATTAAAATTAAATCAGCAACATCAAGTAACTCCTAGCAAGAGTAACGATGGTTGTCTTAAATTAAACAACTAGTGGCGTATCGCTTCGGGCAGACTGGATACAGTATCTAAAAAATGTCTATTATGGTGAGCATTTGGCAAGAGTAACTATGACTCTCTTAAGGTAGCCAATGCCTCGTCACAATTAGACTCACGTCAGCAACTTGAAGAAACCTCTGGCAGTTTCTCTGAAGATAAACAGCTAGTGGATTACCGCTTTGGAGAGACTTTCCACAGTATCTAAAAAATGCGTATTTTGGTGAGGAAATGCCAGGAATCACTATGACTCTCGTAAGGTTGCCAATGCCTCGTCACAATTAAAATTAAATCACCAACATCAAGTAACTCCTAGCAAGAGTAACGATGGTTGTCTTAAATTAAACAACTAGTGGCGTATCGCTTCGGGCAGACTGGCCACAGTATCTAAAAAATGTCTATTATAGTGAGCATTTGGCAAGAGTAACTATGACTCTCTTAAGGTAGCCAATGCCTCGTCACAATTAGACTCACGTCAGCAACTTGAAGAAACCTCTGGCAGTTTCTCTGAAGATAAACAGCTAGTGGATTACCGCTTTGGAGAGACTTTCCACAGTATCTAAAAAATGCGTATTTTGGTGAGGAAATGCCAGGAATCACTATGACTCTCGTAAGGTTGCCAATGCCTCGTCACAATTAAAATTAAATCAGCAACATCAAGTAACTCCTAGCAAGAGTAACGATGGTTGTCTTAAATTAAACAACTAGTGGCGTATCGCTTCGGGCAGACTGGATACAGTATCTAAAAAATGTCTATTATGGTGAGCATTTGGCAAGAGTAACTATGACTCTCTTAAGGTAGCCAATGCCTCGTCACAATTAGACTCACGTCAGCAACTTGAAGAAACCTCTGGCAGTTTCTCTGAAGATAAACAGCTAGTGGATTACCGCTTTGGAGAGACTTTCCACAGTATCTAAAAAATGCGTATTTTGGTGAGGAAATGCCAGGAATCACTATGACTCTCGTAAGGTTGCCAATGCCTCGTCACAATTAAAATTAAATCAGCAACATCAAGTAACTCCTAGCAAGAGTAACGATGGTTGTCTTAAATTAAACAACTAGTGGCGTATCGCTTCGGGCAGACTGGCCACAGTATCTAAAAAATGTCTATTATGGTGAGCATTTGGCAAGAGTAACTATGACTCTCTTAAGGTAGCCAATGCCTCGTCACAATTAGACTCACGTCAGCAACTTGAAGAAACCTCTGGCAGTTTCTCTGAAGATAAACAGCTAGTGGATTACCGCTTTGGAGAGACTTTCCACAGTATCTAAAAAATGCGTATTTTGGTGAGGAAATGCCAGGAATCACTATGACTCTCGTAAGGTTGCCAATGCCTCGTCACAATTAAAATTAAATCAGCAACATCAAGTAACTCCTAGCAAGAGTAATGATGGTTGTCTTAAATTAAACAACTAGTGGCGTATCGCTTCGGGCAGACTGGATACAGTATCTAAAAAATGTCTATTATGGTGAGCATTTGGCAAGAGTAACTATGACTCTCTTAAGGTAGCCAATGCCTCGTCACAATTAGACTCACGTCAGCAACTTGAAGAAACCTCTGGCAGTTTCTCTGAAGATAAACAGCTAGTGGATTACCGCTTTGGAGAGACTTTCCACAGTATCTAAAAAATGCGTATTTTGGTGAGGAAATGCCAGGAATCACTATGACTCTCGTAAGGTTGCCAATGCCTCGTCACAATTAAAATTAAATCAGCAACATCAAGTAACTCCTAGCAAGAGTAACGATGGTTGTCTTAAATTAAACAACTAGTGGCGTATCGCTTCGGGCAGACTGGCCACAGTATCTAAAAAATGTCTATTATGGTGAGCATTTGGCAAGAGTAACTATGACTCTCTTAAGGTAGCCAATGCCTCGTCACAATTAGACTCACGTCAGCAACTTGAAGAAACCTCTGGCAGTTTCTCTGAAGATAAACAGCTAGTGGATTACCGCTTTGGAGAGACTTTCCACAGTATCTAAAAAATGCGTATTTTGGTGAGGAAATGCCAGGAATCACTATGACTCTCGTAAGGTTGCCAATGCCTCGTCACAATTAAAATTAAATCAGCAACATCAAGTAACTCCTAGCAAGAGTAACGATGGTTGTCTTAAATTAAACAACTAGTGGCGTATCGCTTCGGGCAGACTGGATACAGTATCTAAAAAATGTCTATTATGGTGAGCATTTGGCAAGAGTAACTATGACTCTCTTAAGGTAGCCAATGCCTCGTCACAATTAGACTCACGTCAGCAACTTGAAGAAACCTCTGGCAGTTTCTCTGAAGATAAACAGCTAGTGGATTACCGCTTTGGAGAGACTTTCCACAGTATCTAAAAAATGCGTATTTTGGTGAGGAAATGCCAGGAATCACTATGACTCTCGTAAGGTTGCCAATGCCTCGTCACAATTAAAATTAAATCAGCAACATCAAGTAACTCCTAGCAAGAGTAATGATGGTTGTCTTAAATTAAACAACTAGTGGCGTATCGCTTCGGGCAGACTGGATACAGTATCTAAAAAATGTCTATTATGGTGAGCATTTGGCAAGAGTAACTATGACTCTCTTAAGGTAGCCAATGCCTCGTCACAATTAGACTCACGTCAGCAACTTGAAGAAACCTCTGGCAGTTTCTCTGAAGATAAACAGCTAGTGGATTACCGCTTTGGAGAGACTTTCCACAGTATCTAAAAAATGCGTATTTTGGTGAGGAAATGCCAGGAATCACTATGACTCTCGTAAGGTTGCCAATGCCTCGTCACAATTAAAATTAAATCAGCAACATCAAGTAACTCCTAGCAAGAGTAACGATGGTTGTCTTAAATTAAACAACTAGTGGCGTATCGCTTCGGGCAGACTGGCCACAGTATCTAAAAAATGTCTATTATGGTGAGCATTTGGCAAGAGTAACTATGACTCTCTTAAGGTAGCCAATGCCTCGTCACAATTAGACTCACGTCAGCAACTTGAAGAAACCTCTGGCAGTTTCTCTGAAGATAAACAGCTAGTGGATTACCGCTTTGGAGAGACTTTCCACAGTATCTAAAAAATGCGTATTTTGGTGAGGAAATGCCAGGAATCACTATGACTCTCGTAAGGTTGCCAATGCCTCGTCACAATTAAAATTAAATCAGCAACATCAAGTAACTCCTAGCAAGAGTAACGATGGTTGTCTTAAATTAAACAACTAGTGGCGTATCGCTTCGGGCAGACTGGATACAGTATCTAAAAAATGTCTATTATGGTGAGCATTTGGCAAGAGTAACTATGACTCTCTTAAGGTAGCCAATGCCTCGTCACAATTAGACTCACGTCAGCAACTTGAAGAAACCTCTGGCAGTTTCTCTGAAGATAAACAGCTAGTGGATTACCGCTTTGGAGAGACTTTCCACAGTATCTAAAAAATGCGTATTTTGGTGAGGAAATGCCAGGAATCACTATGACTCTCGTAAGGTTGCCAATGCCTCGTCACAATTAAAATTAAATCAGCAACATCAAGTAACTCCTAGCAAGAGTAACGATGGTTGTCTTAAATTAAACAACTAGTGGCGTATCGCTTCGGGCAGACTGGCCACAGTATCTAAAAAATGTCTATTATGGTGAGCATTTGGCAAGAGTAACTATGACTCTCTTAAGGTAGCCAATGCCTCGTCACAATTAGACTCACGTCAGCAACTTGAAGAAACCTCTGGCAGTTTCTCTGAAGATAAACAGCTAGTGGATTACCGCTTTGGAGAGACTTTCCACAGTATCTAAAAAATGCGTATTTTGGTGAGGAAATGCCAGGAATCACTATGACTCTCGTAAGGTTGCCAATGCCTCGTCACAATTAAAATTAAATCAGCAACATCAAGTAACTCCTAGCAAGAGTAACGATGGTTGTCTTAAATTAAACAACTAGTGGCGTATCGCTTCGGGCAGACTGGATACAGTATCTAAAAAATGTCTATTATGGTGAGCATTTGGCAAGAGTAACTATGACTCTCTTAAGGTAGCCAATGCCTCGTCACAATTAGACTCACGTCAGCAACTTGAAGAAACCTCTGGCAGTTTCTCTGAAGATAAACAGCTAGTGGATTACCGCTTTGGAGAGACTTTCCACAGTATCTAAAAAATGCGTATTTTGGTGAGGAAATGCCAGGAATCACTATGACTCTCGTAAGGTTGCCAATGCCTCGTCACAATTAAAATTAAATCAGCAACATCAAGTAACTCCTAGCAAGAGTAACGATGGTTGTCTTAAATTAAACAACTAGTGGCGTATCGCTTCGGGCAGACTGGCCACAGTATCTAAAAAATGTCTATTATGGTGAGCATTTGGCAAGAGTAACTATGACTCTCTTAAGGTAGCCAATGCCTCGTCACAATTAGACTCACGTCAGCAACTTGAAGAAACCTCTGGCAGTTTCTCTGAAGATAAACAGCTAGTGGATTACCGCTTTGGAGAGACTTTCCACAGTATCTAAAAAATGCGTATTTTGGTGAGGAAATGCCAGGAATCACTATGACTCTCGTAAGGTTGCCAATGCCTCGTCACAATTAAAATTAAATCAGCAACATCAAGTAACTCCTAGCAAGAGTAACGATGGTTGTCTTAAATTAAACAACTAGTGGCGTATCGCTTCGGGCAGACTGGCCACAGTATCTAAAAAATGTCTATTATGGTGAGCATTTGGCAAGAGTAACTATGACTCTCTTAAGGTAGCCAATGCCTCGTCACAATTAGACTCACGTCAGCAACTTGAAGAAACCTCTGGCAGTTTCTCTGAAGATAAACAGCTAGTGGATTACCGCTTTGGAGAGACTTTCCACAGTATCTAAAAAATGCGTATTTTGGTGAGGAAATGCCAGGAATCACTATGACTCTCGTAAGGTTGCCAATGCCTCGTCACAATTAAAATTAAATCAGCAACATCAAGTAACTCCTAGCAAGAGTAACGATGGTTGTCTTAAATTAAACAACTAGTGGCGTATCGCTTCGGGCAGACTGGATACAGTATCTAAAAAATGTCTATTATGGTGAGCATTTGGCAAGAGTAACTATGACTCTCTTAAGGTAGCCAATGCCTCGTCACAATTAGACTCACGTCAGCAACTTGAAGAAACCTCTGGCAGTTTCTCTGAAGATAAACAGCTAGTGGATTACCGCTTTGGAGAGACTTTCCACAGTATCTAAAAAATGCGTATTTTGGTGAGGAAATGCCAGGAATCACTATGACTCTCGTAAGGTTGCCAATGCCTCGTCACAATTAAAATTAAATCAGCAACATCAAGTAACTCCTAGCAAGAGTAACGATGGTTGTCTTAAATTAAACAACTAGTGGCGTATCGCTTCGGGCAGACTGGATACAGTATCTAAAAAATGTCTATTATGGTGAGCATTTGGCAAGAGTAACTATGACTCTCTTAAGGTAGCCAATGCCTCGTCACAATTAGACTCACGTCAGCAACTTGAAGAAACCTCTGGCAGTTTCTCTGAAGATAAACAGCTAGTGGATTACCGCTTTGGAGAGACTTTCCACAGTATCTAAAAAATGCGTATTTTGGTGAGGAAATGCCAGGAATCACTATGACTCTCGTAAGGTTGCCAATGCCTCGTCACAATTAAAATTAAATCAGCAACATCAAGTAACTCCTAGCAAGAGTAATGATGGTTGTCTTAAATTAAACAACTAGTGGCGTATCGCTTCGGGCAGACTGGATACAGTATCTAAAAAATGTCTATTATGGTGAGCATTTGGCAAGAGTAACTATGACTCTCTTAAGGTAGCCAATGCCTCGTCACAATTAGACTCACGTCAGCAACTTGAAGAAACCTCTGGCAGTTTCTCTGAAGATAAACAGCTAGTGGATTACCGCTTTGGAGAGACTTTCCACAGTATCTAAAAAATGCGTATTTTGGTGAGGAAATGCCAGGAATCACTATGACTCTCGTAAGGTTGCCAATGCCTCGTCACAATTAAAATTAAATCAGCAACATCAAGTAACTCCTAGCAAGAGTAACGATGGTTGTCTTAAATTAAACAACTAGTGGCGTATCGCTTCGGGCAGACTGGCCACAGTATCTAAAAAATGTCTATTATGGTGAGCATTTGGCAAGAGTAACTATGACTCTCTTAAGGTAGCCAATGCCTCGTCACAATTAGACTCACGTCAGCAACTTGAAGAAACCTCTGGCAGTTTCTCTGAAGATAAACAGCTAGTGGATTACCGCTTTGGAGAGACTTTCCACAGTATCTAAAAAATGCGTATTTTGGTGAGGAAATGCCAGGAATCACTATGACTCTCGTAAGGTTGCCAATGCCTCGTCACAATTAAAATTAAATCAGCAACATCAAGTAACTCCTAGCAAGAGTAACGATGGTTGTCTTAAATTAAACAACTAGTGGCGTATCGCTTCGGGCAGACTGGATACAGTATCTAAAAAATGTCTATTATGGTGAGCATTTGGCAAGAGTAACTATGACTCTCTTAAGGTAGCCAATGCCTCGTCACAATTAGACTCACGTCAGCAACTTGAAGAAACCTCTGGCAGTTTCTCTGAAGATAAACAGCTAGTGGATTACCGCTTTGGAGAGACTTTCCACAGTATCTAAAAAATGCGTATTTTGGTGAGGAAATGCCAGGAATCACTATGACTCTCGTAAGGTTGCCAATGCCTCGTCACAATTAAAATTAAATCAGCAACATCAAGTAACTCCTAGCAAGAGTAACGATGGTTGTCTTAAATTAAACAACTAGTGGCGTATCGCTTCGGGCAGACTGGATACAGTATCTAAAAAATGTCTATTATGGTGAGCATTTGGCAAGAGTAACTATGACTCTCTTAAGGTAGCCAATGCCTCGTCACAATTAGACTCACGTCAGCAACTTGAAGAAACCTCTGGCAGTTTCTCTGAAGATAAACAGCTAGTGGATTACCGCTTTGGAGAGACTTTCCACAGTATCTAAAAAATGCGTATTTTGGTGAGGAAATGCCAGGAATCACTATGACTCTCGTAAGGTTGCCAATGCCTCGTCACAATTAAAATTAAATCACCAACATCAAGTAACTCCTAGCAAGAGTAACGATGGTTGTCTTAAATTAAACAACTAGTGGCGTATCGCTTCGGGCAGACTGGCCACAGTATCTAAAAAATGTCTATTATAGTGAGCATTTGGCAAGAGTAACTATGACTCTCTTAAGGTAGCCAATGCCTCGTCACAATTAGACTCACGTCAGCAACTTGAAGAAACCTCTGGCAGTTTCTCTGAAGATAAACAGCTAGTGGATTACCGCTTTGGAGAGACTTTCCACAGTATCTAAAAAATGCGTATTTTGGTGAGGAAATGCCAGGAATCACTATGACTCTCGTAAGGTTGCCAATGCCTCGTCACAATTAAAATTAAATCACCAACATCAAGTAACTCCTAGCAAGAGTAACGATGGTTGTCTTAAATTAAACAACTAGTGGCGTATCGCTTCGGGCAGACTGGCCACAGTATCTAAAAAATGTCTATTATAGTGAGCATTTGGCAAGAGTAACTATGACTCTCTTAAGGTAGCCAATGCCTCGTCACAATTAGACTCACGTCAGCAACTTGAAGAAACCTCTGGCAGTTTCTCTGAAGATAAACAGCTAGTGGATTACCGCTTTGGAGAGACTTTCCACAGTATCTAAAAAATGCGTATTTTGGTGAGGAAATGCCAGGAATCACTATGACTCTCGTAAGGTTGCCAATGCCTCGTCACAATTAAAATTAAATCAGCAACATCAAGTAACTCCTAGCAAGAGTAACGATGGTTGTCTTAAATTAAACAACTAGTGGCGTATCGCTTCGGGCAGACTGGATACAGTATCTAAAAAATGTCTATTATGGTGAGCATTTGGCAAGAGTAACTATGACTCTCTTAAGGTAGCCAATGCCTCGTCACAATTAGACTCACGTCAGCAACTTGAAGAAACCTCTGGCAGTTTCTCTGAAGATAAACAGCTAGTGGATTACCGCTTTGGAGAGACTTTCCACAGTATCTAAAAAATGCGTATTTTGGTGAGGAAATGCCAGGAATCACTATGACTCTCGTAAGGTTGCCAATGCCTCGTCACAATTAAAATTAAATCAGCAACATCAAGTAACTCCTAGCAAGAGTAACGATGGTTGTCTTAAATTAAACAACTAGTGGCGTATCGCTTCGGGCAGACTGGCCACAGTATCTAAAAAATGTCTATTATGGTGAGCATTTGGCAAGAGTAACTATGACTCTCTTAAGGTAGCCAATGCCTCGTCACAATTAGACTCACGTCAGCAACTTGAAGAAACCTCTGGCAGTTTCTCTGAAGATAAACAGCTAGTGGATTACCGCTTTGGAGAGACTTTCCACAGTATCTAAAAAATGCGTATTTTGGTGAGGAAATGCCAGGAATCACTATGACTCTCGTAAGGTTGCCAATGCCTCGTCACAATTAAAATTAAATCAGCAACATCAAGTAACTCCTAGCAAGAGTAATGATGGTTGTCTTAAATTAAACAACTAGTGGCGTATCGCTTCGGGCAGACTGGATACAGTATCTAAAAAATGTCTATTATGGTGAGCATTTGGCAAGAGTAACTATGACTCTCTTAAGGTAGCCAATGCCTCGTCACAATTAGACTCACGTCAGCAACTTGAAGAAACCTCTGGCAGTTTCTCTGAAGATAAACAGCTAGTGGATTACCGCTTTGGAGAGACTTTCCACAGTATCTAAAAAATGCGTATTTTGGTGAGGAAATGCCAGGAATCACTATGACTCTCGTAAGGTTGCCAATGCCTCGTCACAATTAAAATTAAATCAGCAACATCAAGTAACTCCTAGCAAGAGTAACGATGGTTGTCTTAAATTAAACAACTAGTGGCGTATCGCTTCGGGCAGACTGGCCACAGTATCTAAAAAATGTCTATTATGGTGAGCATTTGGCAAGAGTAACTATGACTCTCTTAAGGTAGCCAATGCCTCGTCACAATTAGACTCACGTCAGCAACTTGAAGAAACCTCTGGCAGTTTCTCTGAAGATAAACAGCTAGTGGATTACCGCTTTGGAGAGACTTTCCACAGTATCTAAAAAATGCGTATTTTGGTGAGGAAATGCCAGGAATCACTATGACTCTCGTAAGGTTGCCAATGCCTCGTCACAATTAAAATTAAATCAGCAACATCAAGTAACTCCTAGCAAGAGTAACGATGGTTGTCTTAAATTAAACAACTAGTGGCGTATCGCTTCGGGCAGACTGGATACAGTATCTAAAAAATGTCTATTATGGTGAGCTTTTGGCAAGAGTAACTATGACTCTCTTAAGGTAGCCAATGCCTCGTCACAATTAGACTCACGTCAGCAACTTGAAGAAACCTCTGGCAGTTTCTCTGAAGATAAACAGCTAGTGGATTACCGCTTTGGAGAGACTTTCCACAGTATCTAAAAAATGCGTATTTTGGTGAGGAAATGCCAGGAATCACTATGACTCTCGTAAGGTTGCCAATGCCTCGTCACAATTAAAATTAAATCAGCAACATCAAGTAACTCCTAGCAAGAGTAACGATGGTTGTCTTAAATTAAACAACTAGTGGCGTATCGCTTCGGGCAGACTGGCCACAGTATCTAAAAAATGTCTATTATGGTGAGCATTTGGCAAGAGTAACTATGACTCTCTTAAGGTAGCCAATGCCTCGTCACAATTAGACTCACGTCAGCAACTTGAAGAAACCTCTGGCAGTTTCTCTGAAGATAAACAGCTAGTGGATTACCGCTTTGGAGAGACTTTCCACAGTATCTAAAAAATGCGTATTTTGGTGAGGAAATGCCAGGAATCACTATGACTCTCGTAAGGTTGCCAATGCCTCGTCACAATTAAAATTAAATCAGCAACATCAAGTAACTCCTAGCAAGAGTAACGATGGTTGTCTTAAATTAAACAACTAGTGGCGTATCGCTTCGGGCAGACTGGATACAGTATCTAAAAAATGTCTATTATGGTGAGCATTTGGCAAGAGTAACTATGACTCTCTTAAGGTAGCCAATGCCTCGTCACAATTAGACTCACGTCAGCAACTTGAAGAAACCTCTGGCAGTTTCTCTGAAGATAAACAGCTAGTGGATTACCGCTTTGGAGAGACTTTCCACAGTATCTAAAAAATGCGTATTTTGGTGAGGAAATGCCAGGAATCACTATGACTCTCGTAAGGTTGCCAATGCCTCGTCACAATTAAAATTAAATCAGCAACATCAAGTAACTCCTAGCAAGAGTAACGATGGTTGTCTTAAATTAAACAACTAGTGGCGTATCGCTTCGGGCAGACTGGCCACAGTATCTAAAAAATGTCTATTATGGTGAGCATTTGGCAAGAGTAACTATGACTCTCTTAAGGTAGCCAATGCCTCGTCACAATTAGACTCACGTCAGCAACTTGAAGAAACCTCTGGCAGTTTCTCTGAAGATAAACAGCTAGTGGATTACCGCTTTGGAGAGACTTTCCACAGTATCTAAAAAATGCGTATTTTGGTGAGGAAATGCCAGGAATCACTATGACTCTCGTAAGGTTGCCAATGCCTCGTCACAATTAAAATTAAATCAGCAACATCAAGTAACTCCTAGCAAGAGTAACGATGGTTGTCTTAAATTAAACAACTAGTGGCGTATCGCTTCGGGCAGACTGGATACAGTATCTAAAAAATGTCTATTATGGTGAGCATTTGGCAAGAGTAACTATGACTCTCTTAAGGTAGCCAATGCCTCGTCACAATTAGACTCACGTCAGCAACTTGAAGAAACCTCTGGCAGTTTCTCTGAAGATAAACAGCTAGTGGATTACCGCTTTGGAGAGACTTTCCACAGTATCTAAAAAATGCGTATTTTGGTGAGGAAATGCCAGGAATCACTATGACTCTCGTAAGGTTGCCAATGCCTCGTCACAATTAAAATTAAATCAGCAACATCAAGTAACTCCTAGCAAGAGTAACGATGGTTGTCTTAAATTAAACAACTAGTGGCGTATCGCTTCGGGCAGACTGGCCACAGTATCTAAAAAATGTCTATTATGGTGAGCATTTGGCAAGAGTAACTATGACTCTCTTAAGGTAGCCAATGCCTCGTCACAATTAGACTCACGTCAGCAACTTGAAGAAACCTCTGGCAGTTTCTCTGAAGATAAACAGCTAGTGGATTACCGCTTTGGAGAGACTTTCCACAGTATCTAAAAAATGCGTATTTTGGTGAGGAAATGCCAGGAATCACTATGACTCTCGTAAGGTTGCCAATGCCTCGTCACAATTAAAATTAAATCAGCAACATCAAGTAACTCCTAGCAAGAGTAATGATGGTTGTCTTAAATTAAACAACTAGTGGCGTATCGCTTCGGGCAGACTGGATACAGTATCTAAAAAATGTCTATTATGGTGAGCATTTGGCAAGAGTAACTATGACTCTCTTAAGGTAGCCAATGCCTCGTCACAATTAGACTCACGTCAGCAACTTGAAGAAACCTCTGGCAGTTTCTCTGAAGATAAACAGCTAGTGGATTACCGCTTTGGAGAGACTTTCCACAGTATCTAAAAAATGCGTATTTTGGTGAGGAAATGCCAGGAATCACTATGACTCTCGTAAGGTTGCCAATGCCTCGTCACAATTAAAATTAAATCAGCAACATCAAGTAACTCCTAGCAAGAGTAACGATGGTTGTCTTAAATTAAACAACTAGTGGCGTATCGCTTCGGGCAGACTGGATACAGTATCTAAAAAATGTCTATTATGGTGAGCATTTGGCAAGAGTAACTATGACTCTCTTAAGGTAGCCAATGCCTCGTCACAATTAGACTCACGTCAGCAACTTGAAGAAACCTCTGGCAGTTTCTCTGAAGATAAACAGCTAGTGGATTACCGCTTTGGAGAGACTTTCCACAGTATCTAAAAAATGCGTATTTTGGTGAGGAAATGCCAGGAATCACTATGACTCTCGTAAGGTTGCCAATGCCTCGTCACAATTAAAATTAAATCAGCAACATCAAGTAACTCCTAGCAAGAGTAATGATGGTTGTCTTAAATTAAACAACTAGTGGCGTATCGCTTCGGGCAGACTGGATACAGTATCTAAAAAATGTCTATTATGGTGAGCATTTGGCAAGAGTAACTATGACTCTCTTAAGGTAGCCAATGCCTCGTCACAATTAGACTCACGTCAGCAACTTGAAGAAACCTCTGGCAGTTTCTCTGAAGATAAACAGCTAGTGGATTACCGCTTTGGAGAGACTTTCCACAGTATCTAAAAAATGCGTATTTTGGTGAGGAAATGCCAGGAATCACTATGACTCTCGTAAGGTTGCCAATGCCTCGTCACAATTAAAATTAAATCAGCAACATCAAGTAACTCCTAGCAAGAGTAACGATGGTTGTCTTAAATTAAACAACTAGTGGCGTATCGCTTCGGGCAGACTGGCCACAGTATCTAAAAAATGTCTATTATGGTGAGCATTTGGCAAGAGTAACTATGACTCTCTTAAGGTAGCCAATGCCTCGTCACAATTAGACTCACGTCAGCAACTTGAAGAAACCTCTGGCAGTTTCTCTGAAGATAAACAGCTAGTGGATT
Organism: Schistocerca gregaria; assembly: GCF_023897955.1. NCBI lineage: Eukaryota > Metazoa > Arthropoda > Insecta > Orthoptera > Acrididae > Schistocerca > Schistocerca gregaria. The sequence goes on along the minus strand of NW_026062854.1, from coordinate 32,715 downwards.
ACCGCTTTGGAGAGACTTTCCACAGTATCTAAAAAATGCGTATTTTGGTGAGGAAATGCCAGGAATCACTATGACTCTCGTAAGGTTGCCAATGCCTCGTCACAATTAAAATTAAATCAGCAACATCAAGTAACTCCTAGCAAGAGTAACGATGGTTGTCTTAAATTAAACAACTAGTGGCGTATCGCTTCGGGCAGACTGGATACAGTATCTAAAAAATGTCTATTATGGTGAGCATTTGGCAAGAGTAACTATGACTCTCTTAAGGTAGCCAATGCCTCGTCACAATTAGACTCACGTCAGCAACTTGAAGAAACCTCTGGCAGTTTCTCTGAAGATAAACAGCTAGTGGATTACCGCTTTGGAGAGACTTTCCACAGTATCTAAAAAATGCGTATTTTGGTGAGGAAATGCCAGGAATCACTATGACTCTCGTAAGGTTGCCAATGCCTCGTCACAATTAAAATTAAATCAGCAACATCAAGTAACTCCTAGCAAGAGTAACGATGGTTGTCTTAAATTAAACAACTAGTGGCGTATCGCTTCGGGCAGACTGGATACAGTATCTAAAAAATGTCTATTATGGTGAGCATTTGGCAAGAGTAACTATGACTCTCTTAAGGTAGCCAATGCCTCGTCACAATTAGACTCACGTCAGCAACTTGAAGAAACCTCTGGCAGTTTCTCTGAAGATAAACAGCTAGTGGATTACCGCTTTGGAGAGACTTTCCACAGTATCTAAAAAATGCGTATTTTGGTGAGGAAATGCCAGGAATCACTATGACTCTCGTAAGGTTGCCAATGCCTCGTCACAATTAAAATTAAATCACCAACATCAAGTAACTCCTAGCAAGAGTAACGATGGTTGTCTTAAATTAAACAACTAGTGGCGTATCGCTTCGGGCAGACTGGCCACAGTATCTAAAAAATGTCTATTATAGTGAGCATTTGGCAAGAGTAACTATGACTCTCTTAAGGTAGCCAATGCCTCGTCACAATTAGACTCACGTCAGCAACTTGAAGAAACCTCTGGCAGTTTCTCTGAAGATAAACAGCTAGTGGATTACCGCTTTGGAGAGACTTTCCACAGTATCTAAAAAATGCGTATTTTGGTGAGGAAATGCCAGGAATCACTATGACTCTCGTAAGGTTGCCAATGCCTCGTCACAATTAAAATTAAATCACCAACATCAAGTAACTCCTAGCAAGAGTAACGATGGTTGTCTTAAATTAAACAACTAGTGGCGTATCGCTTCGGGCAGACTGGCCACAGTATCTAAAAAATGTCTATTATAGTGAGCATTTGGCAAGAGTAACTATGACTCTCTTAAGGTAGCCAATGCCTCGTCACAATTAGACTCACGTCAGCAACTTGAAGAAACCTCTGGCAGTTTCTCTGAAGATAAACAGCTAGTGGATTACCGCTTTGGAGAGACTTTCCACAGTATCTAAAAAATGCGTATTTTGGTGAGGAAATGCCAGGAATCACTATGACTCTCGTAAGGTTGCCAATGCCTCGTCACAATTAAAATTAAATCAGCAACATCAAGTAACTCCTAGCAAGAGTAACGATGGTTGTCTTAAATTAAACAACTAGTGGCGTATCGCTTCGGGCAGACTGGATACAGTATCTAAAAAATGTCTATTATGGTGAGCATTTGGCAAGAGTAACTATGACTCTCTTAAGGTAGCCAATGCCTCGTCACAATTAGACTCACGTCAGCAACTTGAAGAAACCTCTGGCAGTTTCTCTGAAGATAAACAGCTAGTGGATTACCGCTTTGGAGAGACTTTCCACAGTATCTAAAAAATGCGTATTTTGGTGAGGAAATGCCAGGAATCACTATGACTCTCGTAAGGTTGCCAATGCCTCGTCACAATTAAAATTAAATCAGCAACATCAAGTAACTCCTAGCAAGAGTAACGATGGTTGTCTTAAATTAAACAACTAGTGGCGTATCGCTTCGGGCAGACTGGCCACAGTATCTAAAAAATGTCTATTATGGTGAGCATTTGGCAAGAGTAACTATGACTCTCTTAAGGTAGCCAATGCCTCGTCACAATTAGACTCACGTCAGCAACTTGAAGAAACCTCTGGCAGTTTCTCTGAAGATAAACAGCTAGTGGATTACCGCTTTGGAGAGACTTTCCACAGTATCTAAAAAATGCGTATTTTGGTGAGGAAATGCCAGGAATCACTATGACTCTCGTAAGGTTGCCAATGCCTCGTCACAATTAAAATTAAATCAGCAACATCAAGTAACTCCTAGCAAGAGTAATGATGGTTGTCTTAAATTAAACAACTAGTGGCGTATCGCTTCGGGCAGACTGGATACAGTATCTAAAAAATGTCTATTATGGTGAGCATTTGGCAAGAGTAACTATGACTCTCTTAAGGTAGCCAATGCCTCGTCACAATTAGACTCACGTCAGCAACTTGAAGAAACCTCTGGCAGTTTCTCTGAAGATAAACAGCTAGTGGATTACCGCTTTGGAGAGACTTTCCACAGTATCTAAAAAATGCGTATTTTGGTGAGGAAATGCCAGGAATCACTATGACTCTCGTAAGGTTGCCAATGCCTCGTCACAATTAAAATTAAATCAGCAACATCAAGTAACTCCTAGCAAGAGTAACGATGGTTGTCTTAAATTAAACAACTAGTGGCGTATCGCTTCGGGCAGACTGGCCACAGTATCTAAAAAATGTCTATTATGGTGAGCATTTGGCAAGAGTAACTATGACTCTCTTAAGGTAGCCAATGCCTCGTCACAATTAGACTCACGTCAGCAACTTGAAGAAACCTCTGGCAGTTTCTCTGAAGATAAACAGCTAGTGGATTACCGCTTTGGAGAGACTTTCCACAGTATCTAAAAAATGCGTATTTTGGTGAGGAAATGCCAGGAATCACTATGACTCTCGTAAGGTTGCCAATGCCTCGTCACAATTAAAATTAAATCAGCAACATCAAGTAACTCCTAGCAAGAGTAACGATGGTTGTCTTAAATTAAACAACTAGTGGCGTATCGCTTCGGGCAGACTGGATACAGTATCTAAAAAATGTCTATTATGGTGAGCATTTGGCAAGAGTAACTATGACTCTCTTAAGGTAGCCAATGCCTCGTCACAATTAGACTCACGTCAGCAACTTGAAGAAACCTCTGGCAGTTTCTCTGAAGATAAACAGCTAGTGGATTACCGCTTTGGAGAGACTTTCCACAGTATCTAAAAAATGCGTATTTTGGTGAGGAAATGCCAGGAATCACTATGACTCTCGTAAGGTTGCCAATGCCTCGTCACAATTAAAATTAAATCACCAACATCAAGTAACTCCTAGCAAGAGTAACGATGGTTGTCTTAAATTAAACAACTAGTGGCGTATCGCTTCGGGCAGACTGGCCACAGTATCTAAAAAATGTCTATTATAGTGAGCATTTGGCAAGAGTAACTATGACTCTCTTAAGGTAGCCAATGCCTCGTCACAATTAGACTCACGTCAGCAACTTGAAGAAACCTCTGGCAGTTTCTCTGAAGATAAACAGCTAGTGGATTACCGCTTTGGAGAGACTTTCCACAGTATCTAAAAAATGCGTATTTTGGTGAGGAAATGCCAGGAATCACTATGACTCTCGTAAGGTTGCCAATGCCTCGTCACAATTAAAATTAAATCACCAACATCAAGTAACTCCTAGCAAGAGTAACGATGGTTGTCTTAAATTAAACAACTAGTGGCGTATCGCTTCGGGCAGACTGGCCACAGTATCTAAAAAATGTCTATTATAGTGAGCATTTGGCAAGAGTAACTATGACTCTCTTAAGGTAGCCAATGCCTCGTCACAATTAGACTCACGTCAGCAACTTGAAGAAACCTCTGGCAGTTTCTCTGAAGATAAACAGCTAGTGGATTACCGCTTTGGAGAGACTTTCCACAGTATCTAAAAAATGCGTATTTTGGTGAGGAAATGCCAGGAATCACTATGACTCTCGTAAGGTTGCCAATGCCTCGTCACAATTAAAATTAAATCAGCAACATCAAGTAACTCCTAGCAAGAGTAACGATGGTTGTCTTAAATTAAACAACTAGTGGCGTATCGCTTCGGGCAGACTGGATACAGTATCTAAAAAATGTCTATTATGGTGAGCATTTGGCAAGAGTAACTATGACTCTCTTAAGGTAGCCAATGCCTCGTCACAATTAGACTCACGTCAGCAACTTGAAGAAACCTCTGGCAGTTTCTCTGAAGATAAACAGCTAGTGGATTACCGCTTTGGAGAGACTTTCCACAGTATCTAAAAAATGCGTATTTTGGTGAGGAAATGCCAGGAATCACTATGACTCTCGTAAGGTTGCCAATGCCTCGTCACAATTAAAATTAAATCAGCAACATCAAGTAACTCCTAGCAAGAGTAACGATGGTTGTCTTAAATTAAACAACTAGTGGCGTATCGCTTCGGGCAGACTGGCCACAGTATCTAAAAAATGTCTATTATGGTGAGCATTTGGCAAGAGTAACTATGACTCTCTTAAGGTAGCCAATGCCTCGTCACAATTAGACTCACGTCAGCAACTTGAAGAAACCTCTGGCAGTTTCTCTGAAGATAAACAGCTAGTGGATTACCGCTTTGGAGAGACTTTCCACAGTATCTAAAAAATGCGTATTTTGGTGAGGAAATGCCAGGAATCACTATGACTCTCGTAAGGTTGCCAATGCCTCGTCACAATTAAAATTAAATCAGCAACATCAAGTAACTCCTAGCAAGAGTAATGATGGTTGTCTTAAATTAAACAACTAGTGGCGTATCGCTTCGGGCAGACTGGATACAGTATCTAAAAAATGTCTATTATGGTGAGCATTTGGCAAGAGTAACTATGACTCTCTTAAGGTAGCCAATGCCTCGTCACAATTAGACTCACGTCAGCAACTTGAAGAAACCTCTGGCAGTTTCTCTGAAGATAAACAGCTAGTGGATTACCGCTTTGGAGAGACTTTCCACAGTATCTAAAAAATGCGTATTTTGGTGAGGAAATGCCAGGAATCACTATGACTCTCGTAAGGTTGCCAATGCCTCGTCACAATTAAAATTAAATCAGCAACATCAAGTAACTCCTAGCAAGAGTAACGATGGTTGTCTTAAATTAAACAACTAGTGGCGTATCGCTTCGGGCAGACTGGCCACAGTATCTAAAAAATGTCTATTATGGTGAGCATTTGGCAAGAGTAACTATGACTCTCTTAAGGTAGCCAATGCCTCGTCACAATTAGACTCACGTCAGCAACTTGAAGAAACCTCTGGCAGTTTCTCTGAAGATAAACAGCTAGTGGATTACCGCTTTGGAGAGACTTTCCACAGTATCTAAAAAATGCGTATTTTGGTGAGGAAATGCCAGGAATCACTATGACTCTCGTAAGGTTGCCAATGCCTCGTCACAATTAAAATTAAATCAGCAACATCAAGTAACTCCTAGCAAGAGTAACGATGGTTGTCTTAAATTAAACAACTAGTGGCGTATCGCTTCGGGCAGACTGGATACAGTATCTAAAAAATGTCTATTATGGTGAGCTTTTGGCAAGAGTAACTATGACTCTCTTAAGGTAGCCAATGCCTCGTCACAATTAGACTCACGTCAGCAACTTGAAGAAACCTCTGGCAGTTTCTCTGAAGATAAACAGCTAGTGGATTACCGCTTTGGAGAGACTTTCCACAGTATCTAAAAAATGCGTATTTTGGTGAGGAAATGCCAGGAATCACTATGACTCTCGTAAGGTTGCCAATGCCTCGTCACAATTAAAATTAAATCAGCAACATCAAGTAACTCCTAGCAAGAGTAACGATGGTTGTCTTAAATTAAACAACTAGTGGCGTATCGCTTCGGGCAGACTGGCCACAGTATCTAAAAAATGTCTATTATGGTGAGCATTTGGCAAGAGTAACTATGACTCTCTTAAGGTAGCCAATGCCTCGTCACAATTAGACTCACGTCAGCAACTTGAAGAAACCTCTGGCAGTTTCTCTGAAGATAAACAGCTAGTGGATTACCGCTTTGGAGAGACTTTCCACAGTATCTAAAAAATGCGTATTTTGGTGAGGAAATGCCAGGAATCACTATGACTCTCGTAAGGTTGCCAATGCCTCGTCACAATTAAAATTAAATCAGCAACATCAAGTAACTCCTAGCAAGAGTAACGATGGTTGTCTTAAATTAAACAACTAGTGGCGTATCGCTTCGGGCAGACTGGATACAGTATCTAAAAAATGTCTATTATGGTGAGCATTTGGCAAGAGTAACTATGACTCTCTTAAGGTAGCCAATGCCTCGTCACAATTAGACTCACGTCAGCAACTTGAAGAAACCTCTGGCAGTTTCTCTGAAGATAAACAGCTAGTGGATTACCGCTTTGGAGAGACTTTCCACAGTATCTAAAAAATGCGTATTTTGGTGAGGAAATGCCAGGAATCACTATGACTCTCGTAAGGTTGCCAATGCCTCGTCACAATTAAAATTAAATCAGCAACATCAAGTAACTCCTAGCAAGAGTAACGATGGTTGTCTTAAATTAAACAACTAGTGGCGTATCGCTTCGGGCAGACTGGCCACAGTATCTAAAAAATGTCTATTATGGTGAGCATTTGGCAAGAGTAACTATGACTCTCTTAAGGTAGCCAATGCCTCGTCACAATTAGACTCACGTCAGCAACTTGAAGAAACCTCTGGCAGTTTCTCTGAAGATAAACAGCTAGTGGATTACCGCTTTGGAGAGACTTTCCACAGTATCTAAAAAATGCGTATTTTGGTGAGGAAATGCCAGGAATCACTATGACTCTCGTAAGGTTGCCAATGCCTCGTCACAATTAAAATTAAATCAGCAACATCAAGTAACTCCTAGCAAGAGTAACGATGGTTGTCTTAAATTAAACAACTAGTGGCGTATCGCTTCGGGCAGACTGGATACAGTATCTAAAAAATGTCTATTATGGTGAGCATTTGGCAAGAGTAACTATGACTCTCTTAAGGTAGCCAATGCCTCGTCACAATTAGACTCACGTCAGCAACTTGAAGAAACCTCTGGCAGTTTCTCTGAAGATAAACAGCTAGTGGATTACCGCTTTGGAGAGACTTTCCACAGTATCTAAAAAATGCGTATTTTGGTGAGGAAATGCCAGGAATCACTATGACTCTCGTAAGGTTGCCAATGCCTCGTCACAATTAAAATTAAATCACCAACATCAAGTAACTCCTAGCAAGAGTAACGATGGTTGTCTTAAATTAAACAACTAGTGGCGTATCGCTTCGGGCAGACTGGCCACAGTATCTAAAAAATGTCTATTATAGTGAGCATTTGGCAAGAGTAACTATGACTCTCTTAAGGTAGCCAATGCCTCGTCACAATTAGACTCACGTCAGCAACTTGAAGAAACCTCTGGCAGTTTCTCTGAAGATAAACAGCTAGTGGATTACCGCTTTGGAGAGACTTTCCACAGTATCTAAAAAATGCGTATTTTGGTGAGGAAATGCCAGGAATCACTATGACTCTCGTAAGGTTGCCAATGCCTCGTCACAATTAAAATTAAATCACCAACATCAAGTAACTCCTAGCAAGAGTAACGATGGTTGTCTTAAATTAAACAACTAGTGGCGTATCGCTTCGGGCAGACTGGCCACAGTATCTAAAAAATGTCTATTATAGTGAGCATTTGGCAAGAGTAACTATGACTCTCTTAAGGTAGCCAATGCCTCGTCACAATTAGACTCACGTCAGCAACTTGAAGAAACCTCTGGCAGTTTCTCTGAAGATAAACAGCTAGTGGATTACCGCTTTGGAGAGACTTTCCACAGTATCTAAAAAATGCGTATTTTGGTGAGGAAATGCCAGGAATCACTATGACTCTCGTAAGGTTGCCAATGCCTCGTCACAATTAAAATTAAATCAGCAACATCAAGTAACTCCTAGCAAGAGTAACGATGGTTGTCTTAAATTAAACAACTAGTGGCGTATCGCTTCGGGCAGACTGGATACAGTATCTAAAAAATGTCTATTATGGTGAGCATTTGGCAAGAGTAACTATGACTCTCTTAAGGTAGCCAATGCCTCGTCACAATTAGACTCACGTCAGCAACTTGAAGAAACCTCTGGCAGTTTCTCTGAAGATAAACAGCTAGTGGATTACCGCTTTGGAGAGACTTTCCACAGTATCTAAAAAATGCGTATTTTGGTGAGGAAATGCCAGGAATCACTATGACTCTCGTAAGGTTGCCAATGCCTCGTCACAATTAAAATTAAATCAGCAACATCAAGTAACTCCTAGCAAGAGTAACGATGGTTGTCTTAAATTAAACAACTAGTGGCGTATCGCTTCGGGCAGACTGGCCACAGTATCTAAAAAATGTCTATTATGGTGAGCATTTGGCAAGAGTAACTATGACTCTCTTAAGGTAGCCAATGCCTCGTCACAATTAGACTCACGTCAGCAACTTGAAGAAACCTCTGGCAGTTTCTCTGAAGATAAACAGCTAGTGGATTACCGCTTTGGAGAGACTTTCCACAGTATCTAAAAAATGCGTATTTTGGTGAGGAAATGCCAGGAATCACTATGACTCTCGTAAGGTTGCCAATGCCTCGTCACAATTAAAATTAAATCAGCAACATCAAGTAACTCCTAGCAAGAGTAATGATGGTTGTCTTAAATTAAACAACTAGTGGCGTATCGCTTCGGGCAGACTGGATACAGTATCTAAAAAATGTCTATTATGGTGAGCATTTGGCAAGAGTAACTATGACTCTCTTAAGGTAGCCAATGCCTCGTCACAATTAGACTCACGTCAGCAACTTGAAGAAACCTCTGGCAGTTTCTCTGAAGATAAACAGCTAGTGGATTACCGCTTTGGAGAGACTTTCCACAGTATCTAAAAAATGCGTATTTTGGTGAGGAAATGCCAGGAATCACTATGACTCTCGTAAGGTTGCCAATGCCTCGTCACAATTAAAATTAAATCAGCAACATCAAGTAACTCCTAGCAAGAGTAACGATGGTTGTCTTAAATTAAACAACTAGTGGCGTATCGCTTCGGGCAGACTGGCCACAGTATCTAAAAAATGTCTATTATGGTGAGCATTTGGCAAGAGTAACTATGACTCTCTTAAGGTAGCCAATGCCTCGTCACAATTAGACTCACGTCAGCAACTTGAAGAAACCTCTGGCAGTTTCTCTGAAGATAAACAGCTAGTGGATTACCGCTTTGGAGAGACTTTCCACAGTATCTAAAAAATGCGTATTTTGGTGAGGAAATGCCAGGAATCACTATGACTCTCGTAAGGTTGCCAATGCCTCGTCACAATTAAAATTAAATCAGCAACATCAAGTAACTCCTAGCAAGAGTAACGATGGTTGTCTTAAATTAAACAACTAGTGGCGTATCGCTTCGGGCAGACTGGATACAGTATCTAAAAAATGTCTATTATGGTGAGCTTTTGGCAAGAGTAACTATGACTCTCTTAAGGTAGCCAATGCCTCGTCACAATTAGACTCACGTCAGCAACTTGAAGAAACCTCTGGCAGTTTCTCTGAAGATAAACAGCTAGTGGATTACCGCTTTGGAGAGACTTTCCACAGTATCTAAAAAATGCGTATTTTGGTGAGGAAATGCCAGGAATCACTATGACTCTCGTAAGGTTGCCAATGCCTCGTCACAATTAAAATTAAATCAGCAACATCAAGTAACTCCTAGCAAGAGTAACGATGGTTGTCTTAAATTAAACAACTAGTGGCGTATCGCTTCGGGCAGACTGGCCACAGTATCTAAAAAATGTCTATTATGGTGAGCATTTGGCAAGAGTAACTATGACTCTCTTAAGGTAGCCAATGCCTCGTCACAATTAGACTCACGTCAGCAACTTGAAGAAACCTCTGGCAGTTTCTCTGAAGATAAACAGCTAGTGGATTACCGCTTTGGAGAGACTTTCCACAGTATCTAAAAAATGCGTATTTTGGTGAGGAAATGCCAGGAATCACTATGACTCTCGTAAGGTTGCCAATGCCTCGTCACAATTAAAATTAAATCAGCAACATCAAGTAACTCCTAGCAAGAGTAACGATGGTTGTCTTAAATTAAACAACTAGTGGCGTATCGCTTCGGGCAGACTGGATACAGTATCTAAAAAATGTCTATTATGGTGAGCATTTGGCAAGAGTAACTATGACTCTCTTAAGGTAGCCAATGCCTCGTCACAATTAGACTCACGTCAGCAACTTGAAGAAACCTCTGGCAGTTTCTCTGAAGATAAACAGCTAGTGGATTACCGCTTTGGAGAGACTTTCCACAGTATCTAAAAAATGCGTATTTTGGTGAGGAAATGCCAGGAATCACTATGACTCTCGTAAGGTTGCCAATGCCTCGTCACAATTAAAATTAAATCAGCAACATCAAGTAACTCCTAGCAAGAGTAACGATGGTTGTCTTAAATTAAACAACTAGTGGCGTATCGCTTCGGGCAGACTGGCCACAGTATCTAAAAAATGTCTATTATGGTGAGCATTTGGCAAGAGTAACTATGACTCTCTTAAGGTAGCCAATGCCTCGTCACAATTAGACTCACGTCAGCAACTTGAAGAAACCTCTGGCAGTTTCTCTGAAGATAAACAGCTAGTGGATTACCGCTTTGGAGAGACTTTCCACAGTATCTAAAAAATGCGTATTTTGGTGAGGAAATGCCAGGAATCACTATGACTCTCGTAAGGTTGCCAATGCCTCGTCACAATTAAAATTAAATCAGCAACATCAAGTAACTCCTAGCAAGAGTAACGATGGTTGTCTTAAATTAAACAACTAGTGGCGTATCGCTTCGGGCAGACTGGATACAGTATCTAAAAAATGTCTATTATGGTGAGCATTTGGCAAGAGTAACTATGACTCTCTTAAGGTAGCCAATGCCTCGTCACAATTAGACTCACGTCAGCAACTTGAAGAAACCTCTGGCAGTTTCTCTGAAGATAAACAGCTAGTGGATTACCGCTTTGGAGAGACTTTCCACAGTATCTAAAAAATGCGTATTTTGGTGAGGAAATGCCAGGAATCACTATGACTCTCGTAAGGTTGCCAATGCCTCGTCACAATTAAAATTAAATCACCAACATCAAGTAACTCCTAGCAAGAGTAACGATGGTTGTCTTAAATTAAACAACTAGTGGCGTATCGCTTCGGGCAGACTGGCCACAGCATCTAAAAAATGTCTATTATGGTGAGCATTTGGCAAGAGTAACTATGACTCTCTTAAGGTAGCCAATGCCACGTCACAATTAGTCTCACGTCAGCAACTTGAAGAAACCTCTGGCAGTTTCTCTGAAGATAAACAGCTAGTGGATTACCGCTTTGGAGAGACTTTCCACAGTATCTAAAAAAATGCGTATTTTCGTGAGGAAGTGCCAGGAATCACTATGACTCTCGTAAGGTTGCCAATGCCTCGTCACAATTAAAATTAAATCAGCAACATCAAGTAACTCCTAGCAAGAGTAACGATGGTTGTCTTAAATTAAACAACTAGTGGCGTATCGCTTCGGGCAGACTGGCCACAGTATCTAAAAAATGTCTATTATGGTGAGCATTTGGCAAGAGTAACTATGACTCTCTTAAGGTAGCCAATGCCTCGTCACAATTAGACTCACGTCAGCAACTTGAAGAAACCTCTGGCAGTTTCTCTGAAGATAAACAGCTAGTGGATTACCGCTTTGGAGAGACTTTCCACAGTATCTAAAAAATGCGTATTTTGGTGAGGAAATGCCAGGAATCACTATGACTCTCGTAAGGTTGCCAATGCCTCATCACAATTAAAATTAAATCAGCAACATCAAGTAACTCCTAGCAAGAGTAACGATGGTTGTCTTAAATTAAACAACTAGTGGCGTATCGCTTCGGGCAGACTGGATACAGTATCTAAAAAATGTCTATTATGGTGAGCATTTGGCAAGAGTAACTATGACTCTCTTAAGGTAGCCAATGCCTCGTCACAATTAGACTCACGTCAGCAACTTGAAGAAACCTCTGGCAGTTTCTCTGAAGATAAACAGCTAGTGGATTACCGCTTTGGAGAGACTTTCCACAGTATCTAAAAAATGCGTATTTTGGTGAGGAAATGCCAGGAATCACTATGACTCTCATAAGGTTGCCAATGCCTCGTCACAATTAAAATTAAATCAGCAACATCAAGTAACTCCTAGCAAGAGTAACGATGGTTGTCTTAAATTAAACAACTAGTGGCGTATCGCTTCGGGCAGACTGGATACAGTATCTAAAAAATGTCTATTATGGTGAGCATTTGGCAAGAGTAACTATGACTCTCTTAAGGTAGCCAATGCCTCGTCACAATTAGACTCACGTCAGCAACTTGAAGAAACCTCTGGCAGTTTCTCTGAAGATAAACAGCTAGTGGATTACCGCTTTGGAGAGACTTTCCACAGTATCTAAAAAATGCGTATTTTGGTGAGGAAATGCCAGGAATCACTATGACTCTCGTAAGGTTGCCAATGCCTCGTCACAATTAAAATTAAATCAGCAACATCAAGTAACTCCTAGCAAGAGTAATGATGGTTGTCTTAAATTAAACAACTAGTGGCGTATCGCTTCGGGCAGACTGGATACAGTATCTAAAAAATGTCTATTATGGTGAGCATTTGGCAAGAGTAACTATGACTCTCTTAAGGTAGCCAATGCCTCGTCACAATTAGACTCACGTCAGCAACTTGAAGAAACCTCTGGCAGTTTCTCTGAAGATAAACAGCTAGTGGATTACCGCTTTGGAGAGACTTTCCACAGTATCTAAAAAATGCGTATTTTGGTGAGGAAATGCCAGGAATCACTATGACTCTCGTAAGGTTGCCAATGCCTCGTCACAATTAAAATTAAATCACCAACATCAAGTAACTCCTAGCAAGAGTAACGATGGTTGTCTTAAATTAAACAACTAGTGGCGTATCGCTTCGGGCAGACTGGCCACAGCATCTAAAAAATGTCTATTATGGTGAGCATTTGGCAAGAGTAACTATGACTCTCTTAAGGTAGCCAATGCCACGTCACAATTAGTCTCACGTCAGCAACTTGAAGAAACCTCTGGCAGTTTCTCTGAAGATAAACAGCTAGTGGATTACCGCTTTGGAGAGACTTTCCACAGTATCTAAAAAAATGCGTATTTTCGTGAGGAAGTGCCAGGAATCACTATGACTCTCGTAAGGTTGCCAATGCCTCGTCACAATTAAAATTAAATCAGCAACATCAAGTAACTCCTAGCAAGAGTAACGATGGTTGTCTTAAATTAAACAACTAGTGGCGTATCGCTTCGGGCAGACTGGCCACAGTATCTAAAAAATGTCTATTATGGTGAGCATTTGGCAAGAGTAACTATGACTCTCTTAAGGTAGCCAATGCCTCGTCACAATTAGACTCACGTCAGCAACTTGAAGAAACCTCTGGCAGTTTCTCTGAAGATAAACAGCTAGTGGATTACCGCTTTGGAGAGACTTTCCACAGTATCTAAAAAATGCGTATTTTGGTGAGGAAATGCCAGGAATCACTATGACTCTCGTAAGGTTGCCAATGCCTCATCACAATTAAAATTAAATCAGCAACATCAAGTAACTCCTAGCAAGAGTAACGATGGTTGTCTTAAATTAAACAACTAGTGGCGTATCGCTTCGGGCAGACTGGATACAGTATCTAAAAAATGTCTATTATGGTGAGCATTTGGCAAGAGTAACTATGACTCTCTTAAGGTAGCCAATGCCTCGTCACAATTAGACTCACGTCAGCAACTTGAAGAAACCTCTGGCAGTTTCTCTGAAGATAAACAGCTAGTGGATTACCGCTTTGGAGAGACTTTCCACAGTATCTAAAAAATGCGTATTTTGGTGAGGAAATGCCAGGAATCACTATGACTCTCATAAGGTTGCCAATGCCTCGTCACAATTAAAATTAAATCAGCAACATCAAGTAACTCCTAGCAAGAGTAACGATGGTTGTCTTAAATTAAACAACTAGTGGCGTATCGCTTCGGGCAGACTGGATACAGTATCTAAAAAATGTCTATTATGGTGAGCATTTGGCAAGAGTAACTATGACTCTCTTAAGGTAGCCAATGCCTCGTCACAATTAGACTCACGTCAGCAACTTGAAGAAACCTCTGGCAGTTTCTCTGAAGATAAACAGCTAGTGGATTACCGCTTTGGAGAGACTTTCCACAGTATCTAAAAAATGCGTATTTTGGTGAGGAAATGCCAGGAATCACTATGACTCTCGTAAGGTTGCCAATGCCTCGTCACAATTAAAATTAAATCAGCAACATCAAGTAACTCCTAGCAAGAGTAATGATGGTTGTCTTAAATTAAACAACTAGTGGCGTATCGCTTCGGGCAGACTGGATACAGTATCTAAAAAATGTCTATTATGGTGAGCATTTGGCAAGAGTAACTATGACTCTCTTAAGGTAGCCAATGCCTCGTCACAATTAGACTCACGTCAGCAACTTGAAGAAACCTCTGGCAGTTTCTCTGAAGATAAACAGCTAGTGGATTACCGCTTTGGAGAGACTTTCCACAGTATCTAAAAAATGCGTATTTTGGTGAGGAAATGCCAGGAATCACTATGACTCTCGTAAGGTTGCCAATGCCTCGTCACAATTAAAATTAAATCAGCAACATCAAGTAACTCCTAGCAAGAGTAACGATGGTTGTCTTAAATTAAACAACTAGTGGCGTATCGCTTCGGGCAGACTGGCCACAGTATCTAAAAAATGTCTATTATGGTGAGCATTTGGCAAGAGTAACTATGACTCTCTTAAGGTAGCCAATGCCTCGTCACAATTAGACTCACGTCAGCAACTTGAAGAAACCTCTGGCAGTTTCTCTGAAGATAAACAGCTAGTGGATTACCGCTTTGGAGAGACTTTCCACAGTATCTAAAAAATGCGTATTTTGGTGAGGAAATGCCAGGAATCACTATGACTCTCGTAAGGTTGCCAATGCCTCGTCACAATTAAAATTAAATCAGCAACATCAAGTAACTCCTAGCAAGAGTAACGATGGTTGTCTTAAATTAAACAACTAGTGGCGTATCGCTTCGGGCAGACTGGCCACAGTATCTAAAAAATGTCTATTATGGTGAGCATTTGGCAAGAGTAACTATGACTCTCTTAAGGTAGCCAATGCCTCGTCACAATTAGACTCACGTCAGCAACTTGAAGAAACCTCTGGCAGTTTCTCTGAAGATAAACAGCTAGTGGATTACCGCTTTGGAGAGACTTTCCACAGTATCTAAAAAATGCGTATTTTGGTGAGGAAATGCCAGGAATCACTATGACTCTCGTAAGGTTGCCAATGCCTCGTCACAATTAAAATTAAATCAGCAACATCAAGTAACTCCTAGCAAGAGTAATGATGGTTGTCTTAAATTAAACAACTAGTGGCGTATCGCTTCGGGCAGACTGGATACAGTATCTAAAAAATGTCTATTATGGTGAGCATTTGGCAAGAGTAACTATGACTCTCTTAAGGTAGCCAATGCCTCGTCACAATTAGACTCACGTCAGCAACTTGAAGAAACCTCTGGCAGTTTCTCTGAAGATAAACAGCTAGTGGATTACCGCTTTGGAGAGACTTTCCACAGTATCTAAAAAATGCGTATTTTGGTGAGGAAATGCCAGGAATCACTATGACTCTCGTAAGGTTGCCAATGCCTCGTCACAATTAAAATTAAATCAGCAACATCAAGTAACTCCTAGCAAGAGTAACGATGGTTGTCTTAAATTAAACAACTAGTGGCGTATCGCTTCGGGCAGACTGGCCACAGTATCTAAAAAATGTCTATTATGGTGAGCATTTGGCAAGAGTAACTATGACTCTCTTAAGGTAGCCAATGCCTCGTCACAATTAGACTCACGTCAGCAACTTGAAGAAACCTCTGGCAGTTTCTCTGAAGATAAACAGCTAGTGGATTACCGCTTTGGAGAGACTTTCCACAGTATCTAAAAAATGCGTATTTTGGTGAGGAAATGCCAGGAATCACTATGACTCTCGTAAGGTTGCCAATGCCTCGTCACAATTAAAATTAAATCAGCAACATCAAGTAACTCCTAGCAAGAGTAACGATGGTTGTCTTAAATTAAACAACTAGTGGCGTATCGCTTCGGGCAGACTGGATACAGTATCTAAAAAATGTCTATTATGGTGAGCATTTGGCAAGAGTAACTATGACTCTCTTAAGGTAGCCAATGCCTCGTCACAATTAGACTCACGTCAGCAACTTGAAGAAACCTCTGGCAGTTTCTCTGAAGATAAACAGCTAGTGGATTACCGCTTTGGAGAGACTTTCCACAGTATCTAAAAAATGCGTATTTTGGTGAGGAAATGCCAGGAATCACTATGACTCTCGTAAGGTTGCCAATGCCTCGTCACAATTAAAATTAAATCAGCAACATCAAGTAACTCCTAGCAAGAGTAACGATGGTTGTCTTAAATTAAACAACTAGTGGCGTATCGCTTCGGGCAGACTGGATACAGTATCTAAAAAATGTCTATTATGGTGAGCATTTGGCAAGAGTAACTATGACTCTCTTAAGGTAGCCAATGCCTCGTCACAATTAGACTCACGTCAGCAACTTGAAGAAACCTCTGGCAGTTTCTCTGAAGATAAACAGCTAGTGGATTACCGCTTTGGAGAGACTTTCCACAGTATCTAAAAAATGCGTATTTTGGTGAGGAAATGCCAGGAATCACTATGACTCTCGTAAGGTTGCCAATGCCTCGTCACAATTAAAATTAAATCAGCAACATCAAGTAACTCCTAGCAAGAGTAACGATGGTTGTCTTAAATTAAACAACTAGTGGCGTATCGCTTCGGGCAGACTGGATACAGTATCTAAAAAATGTCTATTATGGTGAGCATTTGGCAAGAGTAACTATGACTCTCTTAAGGTAGCCAATGCCTCGTCACAATTAGACTCACGTCAGCAACTTGAAGAAACCTCTGGCAGTTTCTCTGAAGATAAACAGCTAGTGGATTACCGCTTTGGAGAGACTTTCCACAGTATCTAAAAAATGCGTATTTTGGTGAGGAAATGCCAGGAATCACTATGACTCTCGTAAGGTTGCCAATGCCTCGTCACAATTAAAATTAAATCAGCAACATCAAGTAACTCCTAGCAAGAGTAACGATGGTTGTCTTAAATTAAACAACTAGTGGCGTATCGCTTCGGGCAGACTGGATACAGTATCTAAAAAATGTCTATTATGGTGAGCATTTGGCAAGAGTAACTATGACTCTCTTAAGGTAGCCAATGCCTCGTCACAATTAGACTCACGTCAGCAACTTGAAGAAACCTCTGGCAGTTTCTCTGAAGATAAACAGCTAGTGGATTACCGCTTTGGAGAGACTTTCCACAGTATCTAAAAAATGCGTATTTTGGTGAGGAAATGCCAGGAATCACTATGACTCTCGTAAGGTTGCCAATGCCTCGTCACAATTAAAATTAAATCAGCAACATCAAGTAACTCCTAGCAAGAGTAATGATGGTTGTCTTAAATTAAACAACTAGTGGCGTATCGCTTCGGGCAGACTGGATACAGTATCTAAAAAATGTCTATTATGGTGAGCATTTGGCAAGAGTAACTATGACTCTCTTAAGGTAGCCAATGCCTCGTCACAATTAGACTCACGTCAGCAACTTGAAGAAACCTCTGGCAGTTTCTCTGAAGATAAACAGCTAGTGGATTACCGCTTTGGAGAGACTTTCCACAGTATCTAAAAAATGCGTATTTTGGTGAGGAAATGCCAGGAATCACTATGACTCTCGTAAGGTTGCCAATGCCTCGTCACAATTAAAATTAAATCAGCAACATCAAGTAACTCCTAGCAAGAGTAACGATGGTTGTCTTAAATTAAACAACTAGTGGCGTATCGCTTCGGGCAGACTGGCCACAGTATCTAAAAAATGTCTATTATGGTGAGCATTTGGCAAGAGTAACTATGACTCTCTTAAGGTAGCCAATGCCTCGTCACAATTAGACTCACGTCAGCAACTTGAAGAAACCTCTGGCAGTTTCTCTGAAGATAAACAGCTAGTGGATTACCGCTTTGGAGAGACTTTCCACAGTATCTAAAAAATGCGTATTTTGGTGAGGAAATGCCAGGAATCACTATGACTCTCGTAAGGTTGCCAATGCCTCGTCACAATTAAAATTAAATCAGCAACATCAAGTAACTCCTAGCAAGAGTAACGATGGTTGTCTTAAATTAAACAACTAGTGGCGTATCGCTTCGGGCAGACTGGATACAGTATCTAAAAAATGTCTATTATGGTGAGCATTTGGCAAGAGTAACTATGACTCTCTTAAGGTAGCCAATGCCTCGTCACAATTAGACTCACGTCAGCAACTTGAAGAAACCTCTGGCAGTTTCTCTGAAGATAAACAGCTAGTGGATTACCGCTTTGGAGAGACTTTCCACAGTATCTAAAAAATGCGTATTTTGGTGAGGAAATGCCAGGAATCACTATGACTCTCGTAAGGTTGCCAATGCCTCGTCACAATTAAAATTAAATCAGCAACATCAAGTAACTCCTAGCAAGAGTAACGATGGTTGTCTTAAATTAAACAACTAGTGGCGTATCGCTTCGGGCAGACTGGATACAGTATCTAAAAAATGTCTATTATGGTGAGCATTTGGCAAGAGTAACTATGACTCTCTTAAGGTAGCCAATGCCTCGTCACAATTAGACTCACGTCAGCAACTTGAAGAAACCTCTGGCAGTTTCTCTGAAGATAAACAGCTAGTGGATTACCGCTTTGGAGAGACTTTCCACAGTATCTAAAAAATGCGTATTTTGGTGAGGAAATGCCAGGAATCACTATGACTCTCGTAAGGTTGCCAATGCCTCGTCACAATTAAAATTAAATCAGCAACATCAAGTAACTCCTAGCAAGAGTAATGATGGTTGTCTTAAATTAAACAACTAGTGGCGTATCGCTTCGGGCAGACTGGATACAGTATCTAAAAAATGTCTATTATGGTGAGCATTTGGCAAGAGTAACTATGACTCTCTTAAGGTAGCCAATGCCTCGTCACAATTAGACTCACGTCAGCAACTTGAAGAAACCTCTGGCAGTTTCTCTGAAGATAAACAGCTAGTGGATTACCGCTTTGGAGAGACTTTCCACAGTATCTAATGCTCTGGTGAGCATTTGGCAAGAGTAACTATGACTCTCTTAAGGTAGCCAATGCCTCGTCACAATTAGACTCACGTCAGCAACTTGAAGAAACCTCTGGCAGTTTCTCTGAAGATAAACAGCTAGTGGATTACCGCTTTGGAGAGACTTTCCACAGTATCTAAAAAATGCGTATTTTGGTGAGGAAATGCCAGGAATCACTATGACTCTCGTAAGGTTGCCAATGCCTCGTCACAATTAAAATTAAATCAGCAACATCAAGTAACTCCTAGCAAGAGTAACGATGGTTGTCTTAAATTAAACAACTAGTGGCGTATCGCTTCGGGCAGACTGGCCACAGTATCTAAAAAATGTCTATTATGGTGAGCATTTGGCAAGAGTAACTATGACTCTCTTAAGGTAGCCAATGCCTCGTCACAATTAGACTCACGTCAGCAACTTGAAGAAACCTCTGGCAGTTTCTCTGAAGATAAACAGCTAGTGGATTACCGCTTTGGAGAGACTTTCCACAGTATCTAAAAAATGCGTATTTTGGTGAGGAAATGCCAGGAATCACTATGACTCTCGTAAGGTTGCCAATGCCTCGTCACAATTAAAATTAAATCAGCAACATCAAGTAACTCCTAGCAAGAGTAACGATGGTTGTCTTAAATTAAACAACTAGTGGCGTATCGCTTCGGGCAGACTGGATACAGTATCTAAAAAATGTCTATTATGGTGAGCATTTGGCAAGAGTAACTATGACTCTCTTAAGGTAGCCAATGCCTCGTCACAATTAGACTCACGTCAGCAACTTGAAGAAACCTCTGGCAGTTTCTCTGAAGATAAACAGCTAGTGGATTACCGCTTTGGAGAGACTTTCCACAGTATCTAAAAAATGCGTATTTTGGTGAGGAAATGCCAGGAATCACTATGACTCTCGTAAGGTTGCCAATGCCTCGTCACAATTAAAATTAAATCAGCAACATCAAGTAACTCCTAGCAAGAGTAACGATGGTTGTCTTAAATTAAACAACTAGTGGCGTATCGCTTCGGGCAGACTGGATACAGTATCTAAAAAATGTCTATTATGGTGAGCATTTGGCAAGAGTAACTATGACTCTCTTAAGGTAGCCAATGCCTCGTCACAATTAGACTCACGTCAGCAACTTGAAGAAACCTCTGGCAGTTTCTCTGAAGATAAACAGCTAGTGGATTACCGCTTTGGAGAGACTTTCCACAGTATCTAAAAAATGCGTATTTTGGTGAGGAAATGCCAGGAATCACTATGACTCTCGTAAGGTTGCCAATGCCTCGTCACAATTAAAATTAAATCAGCAACATCAAGTAACTCCTAGCAAGAGTAATGATGGTTGTCTTAAATTAAACAACTAGTGGCGTATCGCTTCGGGCAGACTGGATACAGTATCTAAAAAATGTCTATTATGGTGAGCATTTGGCAAGAGTAACTATGACTCTCTTAAGGTAGCCAATGCCTCGTCACAATTAGACTCACGTCAGCAACTTGAAGAAACCTCTGGCAGTTTCTCTGAAGATAAACAGCTAGTGGATTACCGCTTTGGAGAGACTTTCCACAGTATCTAATGCTCTGGTGAGCATTTGGCAAGAGTAACTATGACTCTCTTAAGGTAGCCAATGCCTCGTCACAATTAGACTCACGTCAGCAACTTGAAGAAACCTCTGGCAGTTTCTCTGAAGATAAACAGCTAGTGGATTACCGCTTTGGAGAGACTTTCCACAGTATCTAAAAAATGCGTATTTTGGTGAGGAAATGCCAGGAATCACTATGACTCTCGTAAGGTTGCCAATGCCTCGTCACAATTAAAATTAAATCAGCAACATCAAGTAACTCCTAGCAAGAGTAACGATGGTTGTCTTAAATTAAACAACTAGTGGCGTATCGCTTCGGGCAGACTGGATACAGTATCTAAAAAATGTCTATTATGGTGAGCATTTGGCAAGAGTAACTATGACTCTCTTAAGGTAGCCAATGCCTCGTCACAATTAGACTCACGTCAGCAACTTGAAGAAACCTCTGGCAGTTTCTCTGAAGATAAACAGCTAGTGGATTACCGCTTTGGAGAGACTTTCCACAGTATCTAAAAAATGCGTATTTTGGTGAGGAAATGCCAGGAATCACTATGACTCTCGTAAGGTTGCCAATGCCTCGTCACAATTAAAATTAAATCAGCAACATCAAGTAACTCCTAGCAAGAGTAACGATGGTTGTCTTAAATTAAACAACTAGTGGCGTATCGCTTCGGGCAGACTGGCCACAGTATCTAAAAAATGTCTATTATGGTGAGCATTTGGCAAGAGTAACTATGACTCTCTTAAGGTAGCCAATGCCTCGTCACAATTAGACTCACGTCAGCAACTTGAAGAAACCTCTGGCAGTTTCTCTGAAGATAAACAGCTAGTGGATTACCGCTTTGGAGAGACTTTCCACAGTATCTAAAAAATGCGTATTTTGGTGAGGAAATGCCAGGAATCACTATGACTCTCGTAAGGTTGCCAATGCCTCGTCACAATTAAAATTAAATCAGCAACATCAAGTAACTCCTAGCAAGAGTAACGATGGTTGTCTTAAATTAAACAACTAGTGGCGTATCGCTTCGGGCAGACTGGATACAGTATCTAAAAAATGTCTATTATGGTGAGCATTTGGCAAGAGTAACTATGACTCTCTTAAGGTAGCCAATGCCTCGTCACAATTAGACTCACGTCAGCAACTTGAAGAAACCTCTGGCAGTTTCTCTGAAGATAAACAGCTAGTGGATTACCGCTTTGGAGAGACTTTCCACAGTATCTAAAAAATGCGTATTTTGGTGAGGAAATGCCAGGAATCACTATGACTCTCGTAAGGTTGCCAATGCCTCGTCACAATTAAAATTAAATCAGCAACATCAAGTAACTCCTAGCAAGAGTAACGATGGTTGTCTTAAATTAAACAACTAGTGGCGTATCGCTTCGGGCAGACTGGCCACAGTATCTAAAAAATGTCTATTATGGTGAGCATTTGGCAAGAGTAACTATGACTCTCTTAAGGTAGCCAATGCCTCGTCACAATTAGACTCACGTCAGCAACTTGAAGAAACCTCTGGCAGTTTCTCTGAAGATAAACAGCTAGTGGATTACCGCTTTGGAGAGACTTTCCACAGTATCTAAAAAATGCGTATTTTGGTGAGGAAATGCCAGGAATCACTATGACTCTCGTAAGGTTGCCAATGCCTCGTCACAATTAAAATTAAATCAGCAACATCAAGTAACTCCTAGCAAGAGTAATGATGGTTGTCTTAAATTAAACAACTAGTGGCGTATCGCTTCGGGCAGACTGGATACAGTATCTAAAAAATGTCTATTATGGTGAGCATTTGGCAAGAGTAACTATGACTCTCTTAAGGTAGCCAATGCCTCGTCACAATTAGACTCACGTCAGCAACTTGAAGAAACCTCTGGCAGTTTCTCTGAAGATAAACAGCTAGTGGATTACCGCTTTGGAGAGACTTTCCACAGTATCTAAAAAATGCGTATTTTGGTGAGGAAATGCCAGGAATCACTATGACTCTCGTAAGGTTGCCAATGCCTCGTCACAATTAAAATTAAATCAGCAACATCAAGTAACTCCTAGCAAGAGTAACGATGGTTGTCTTAAATTAAACAACTAGTGGCGTATCGCTTCGGGCAGACTGGCCACAGTATCTAAAAAATGTCTATTATGGTGAGCATTTGGCAAGAGTAACTATGACTCTCTTAAGGTAGCCAATGCCTCGTCACAATTAGACTCACGTCAGCAACTTGAAGAAACCTCTGGCAGTTTCTCTGAAGATAAACAGCTAGTGGATTACCGCTTTGGAGAGACTTTCCACAGTATCTAAAAAATGCGTATTTTGGTGAGGAAATGCCAGGAATCACTATGACTCTCGTAAGGTTGCCAATGCCTCGTCACAATTAAAATTAAATCAGCAACATCAAGTAACTCCTAGCAAGAGTAACGATGGTTGTCTTAAATTAAACAACTAGTGGCGTATCGCTTCGGGCAGACTGGATACAGTATCTAAAAAATGTCTATTATGGTGAGCATTTGGCAAGAGTAACTATGACTCTCTTAAGGTAGCCAATGCCTCGTCACAATTAGACTCACGTCAGCAACTTGAAGAAACCTCTGGCAGTTTCTCTGAAGATAAACAGCTAGTGGATTACCGCTTTGGAGAGACTTTCCACAGTATCTAAAAAATGCGTATTTTGGTGAGGAAATGCCAGGAATCACTATGACTCTCGTAAGGTTGCCAATGCCTCGTCACAATTAAAATTAAATCAGCAACATCAAGTAACTCCTAGCAAGAGTAACGATGGTTGTCTTAAATTAAACAACTAGTGGCGTATCGCTTCGGGCAGACTGGATACAGTATCTAAAAAATGTCTATTATGGTGAGCATTTGGCAAGAGTAACTATGACTCTCTTAAGGTAGCCAATGCCTCGTCACAATTAGACTCACGTCAGCAACTTGAAGAAACCTCTGGCAGTTTCTCTGAAGATAAACAGCTAGTGGATTACCGCTTTGGAGAGACTTTCCACAGTATCTAAAAAATGCGTATTTTGGTGAGGAAATGCCAGGAATCACTATGACTCTCGTAAGGTTGCCAATGCCTCGTCACAATTAAAATTAAATCAGCAACATCAAGTAACTCCTAGCAAGAGTAACGATGGTTGTCTTAAATTAAACAACTAGTGGCGTATCGCTTCGGGCAGACTGGATACAGTATCTAAAAAATGTCTATTATGGTGAGCATTTGGCAAGAGTAACTATGACTCTCTTAAGGTAGCCAATGCCTCGTCACAATTAGACTCACGTCAGCAACTTGAAGAAACCTCTGGCAGTTTCTCTGAAGATAAACAGCTAGTGGATTACCGCTTTGGAGAGACTTTCCACAGTATCTAAAAAATGCGTATTTTGGTGAGGAAATGCCAGGAATCACTATGACTCTCGTAAGGTTGCCAATGCCTCGTCACAATTAAAATTAAATCAGCAACATCAAGTAACTCCTAGCAAGAGTAACGATGGTTGTCTTAAATTAAACAACTAGTGGCGTATCGCTTCGGGCAGACTGGATACAGTATCTAAAAAATGTCTATTATGGTGAGCATTTGGCAAGAGTAACTATGACTCTCTTAAGGTAGCCAATGCCTCGTCACAATTAGACTCACGTCAGCAACTTGAAGAAACCTCTGGCAGTTTCTCTGAAGATAAACAGCTAGTGGATTACCGCTTTGGAGAGACTTTCCACAGTATCTAAAAAATGCGTATTTTGGTGAGGAAATGCCAGGAATCACTATGACTCTCGTAAGGTTGCCAATGCCTCGTCACAATTAAAATTAAATCAGCAACATCAAGTAACTCCTAGCAAGAGTAACGATGGTTGTCTTAAATTAAACAACTAGTGGCGTATCGCTTCGGGCAGACTGGATACAGTATCTAAAAAATGTCTATTATGGTGAGCATTTGGCAAGAGTAACTATGACTCTCTTAAGGTAGCCAATGCCTCGTCACAATTAGACTCACGTCAGCAACTTGAAGAAACCTCTGGCAGTTTCTCTGAAGATAAACAGCTAGTGGATTACCGCTTTGGAGAGACTTTCCACAGTATCTAAAAAATGCGTATTTTGGTGAGGAAATGCCAGGAATCACTATGACTCTCGTAAGGTTGCCAATGCCTCGTCACAATTAAAATTAAATCAGCAACATCAAGTAACTCCTAGCAAGAGTAACGATGGTTGTCTTAAATTAAACAACTAGTGGCGTATCGCTTCGGGCAGACTGGATACAGTATCTAAAAAATGTCTATTATGGTGAGCATTTGGCAAGAGTAACTATGACTCTCTTAAGGTAGCCAATGCCTCGTCACAATTAGACTCACGTCAGCAACTTGAAGAAACCTCTGGCAGTTTCTCTGAAGATAAACAGCTAGTGGATTACCGCTTTGGAGAGACTTTCCACAGTATCTAAAAAATGCGTATTTTGGTGAGGAAATGCCAGGAATCACTATGACTCTCGTAAGGTTGCCAATGCCTCGTCACAATTAAAATTAAATCAGCAACATCAAGTAACTCCTAGCAAGAGTAACGATGGTTGTCTTAAATTAAACAACTAGTGGCGTATCGCTTCGGGCAGACTGGATACAGTATCTAAAAAATGTCTATTATGGTGAGCATTTGGCAAGAGTAACTATGACTCTCTTAAGGTAGCCAATGCCTCGTCACAATTAGACTCACGTCAGCAACTTGAAGAAACCTCTGGCAGTTTCTCTGAAGATAAACAGCTAGTGGATTACCGCTTTGGAGAGACTTTCCACAGTATCTAAAAAATGCGTATTTTGGTGAGGAAATGCCAGGAATCACTATGACTCTCGTAAGGTTGCCAATGCCTCGTCACAATTAAAATTAAATCAGCAACATCAAGTAACTCCTAGCAAGAGTAACGATGGTTGTCTTAAATTAAACAACTAGTGGCGTATCGCTTCGGGCAGACTGGCCACAGTATCTAAAAAATGTCTATTATGGTGAGCATTTGGCAAGAGTAACTATGACTCTCTTAAGGTAGCCAATGCCTCGTCACAATTAGACTCACGTCAGCAACTTGAAGAAACCTCTGGCAGTTTCTCTGAAGATAAACAGCTAGTGGATTACCGCTTTGGAGAGACTTTCCACAGTATCTAAAAAATGCGTATTTTGGTGAGGAAATGCCAGGAATCACTATGACTCTCGTAAGGTTGCCAATGCCTCGTCACAATTAAAATTAAATCAGCAACATCAAGTAACTCCTAGCAAGAGTAATGATGGTTGTCTTAAATTAAACAACTAGTGGCGTATCGCTTCGGGCAGACTGGATACAGTATCTAAAAAATGTCTATTATGGTGAGCATTTGGCAAGAGTAACTATGACTCTCTTAAGGTAGCCAATGCCTCGTCACAATTAGACTCACGTCAGCAACTTGAAGAAACCTCTGGCAGTTTCTCTGAAGATAAACAGCTAGTGGATTACCGCTTTGGAGAGACTTTCCACAGTATCTAAAAAATGCGTATTTTGGTGAGGAAATGCCAGGAATCACTATGACTCTCGTAAGGTTGCCAATGCCTCGTCACAATTAAAATTAAATCAGCAACATCAAGTAACTCCTAGCAAGAGTAACGATGGTTGTCTTAAATTAAACAACTAGTGGCGTATCGCTTCGGGCAGACTGGCCACAGTATCTAAAAAATGTCTATTATGGTGAGCATTTGGCAAGAGTAACTATGACTCTCTTAAGGTAGCCAATGCCTCGTCACAATTAGACTCACGTCAGCAACTTGAAGAAACCTCTGGCAGTTTCTCTGAAGATAAACAGCTAGTGGATTACCGCTTTGGAGAGACTTTCCACAGTATCTAAAAAATGCGTATTTTGGTGAGGAAATGCCAGGAATCACTATGACTCTCGTAAGGTTGCCAATGCCTCGTCACAATTAAAATTAAATCAGCAACATCAAGTAACTCCTAGCAAGAGTAACGATGGTTGTCTTAAATTAAACAACTAGTGGCGTATCGCTTCGGGCAGACTGGATACAGTATCTAAAAAATGTCTATTATGGTGAGCATTTGGCAAGAGTAACTATGACTCTCTTAAGGTAGCCAATGCCTCGTCACAATTAGACTCACGTCAGCAACTTGAAGAAACCTCTGGCAGTTTCTCTGAAGATAAACAGCTAGTGGATTACCGCTTTGGAGAGACTTTCCACAGTATCTAAAAAATGCGTATTTTGGTGAGGAAATGCCAGGAATCACTATGACTCTTGTAAGGTTGCCAATGCCTCGTCACAATTAAAATTAAATCAGCAACATCAAGTAACTCCTAGCAAGAGTAACGATGGTTGTCTTAAATTAAACAACTAGTGGCGTATCGCTTCGGGCAGACTGGATACAGTATCTAAAAAATGTCTATTATGGTGAGCATTTGGCAAGAGTAACTATGACTCTCTTAAGGTAGCCAATGCCTCGTCACAATTAGACTCACGTCAGCAACTTGAAGAAACCTCTGGCAGTTTCTCTGAAGATAAACAGCTAGTGGATTACCGCTTTGGAGAGACTTTCCACAGTATCTAAAAAATGCGTATTTTGGTGAGGAAATGCCAGGAATCACTATGACTCTCGTAAGGTTGCCAATGCCTCGTCACAATTAAAATTAAATCAGCAACATCAAGTAACTCCTAGCAAGAGTAACGATGGTTGTCTTAAATTAAACAACTAGTGGCGTATCGCTTCGGGCAGACTGGATACAGTATCTAAAAAATGTCTATTATGGTGAGCATTTGGCAAGAGTAACTATGACTCTCTTAAGGTAGCCAATGCCTCGTCACAATTAGACTCACGTCAGCAACTTGAAGAAACCTCTGGCAGTTTCTCTGAAGATAAACAGCTAGTGGATTACCGCTTTGGAGAGACTTTCCACAGTATCTAAAAAATGCGTATTTTGGTGAGGAAATGCCAGGAATCACTATGACTCTCGTAAGGTTGCCAATGCCTCGTCACAATTAAAATTAAATCAGCAACATCAAGTAACTCCTAGCAAGAGTAACGATGGTTGTCTTAAATTAAACAACTAGTGGCGTATCGCTTCGGGCAGACTGGATACAGTATCTAAAAAATGTCTATTATGGTGAGCATTTGGCAAGAGTAACTATGACTCTCTTAAGGTAGCCAATGCCTCGTCACAATTAGACTCACGTCAGCAACTTGAAGAAACCTCTGGCAGTTTCTCTGAAGATAAACAGCTAGTGGATTACCGCTTTGGAGAGACTTTCCACAGTATCTAAAAAATGCGTATTTTGGTGAGGAAATGCCAGGAATCACTATGACTCTCGTAAGGTTGCCAATGCCTCGTCACAATTAAAATTAAATCAGCAACATCAAGTAACTCCTAGCAAGAGTAACGATGGTTGTCTTAAATTAAACAACTAGTGGCGTATCGCTTCGGGCAGACTGGATACAGTATCTAAAAAATGTCTATTATGGTGAGCATTTGGCAAGAGTAACTATGACTCTCTTAAGGTAGCCAATGCCTCGTCACAATTAGACTCACGTCAGCAACTTGAAGAAACCTCTGGCAGTTTCTCTGAAGATAAACAGCTAGTGGATTACCGCTTTGGAGAGACTTTCCACAGTATCTAAAAAATGCGTATTTTGGTGAGGAAATGCCAGGAATCACTATGACTCTCGTAAGGTTGCCAATGCCTCGTCACAATTAAAATTAAATCAGCAACATCAAGTAACTCCTAGCAAGAGTAACGATGGTTGTCTTAAATTAAACAACTAGTGGCGTATCGCTTCGGGCAGACTGGATACAGTATCTAAAAAATGTCTATTATGGTGAGCATTTGGCAAGAGTAACTATGACTCTCTTAAGGTAGCCAATGCCTCGTCACAATTAGACTCACGTCAGCAACTTGAAGAAACCTCTGGCAGTTTCTCTGAAGATAAACAGCTAGTGGATTACCGCTTTGGAGAGACTTTCCACAGTATCTAAAAAATGCGTATTTTGGTGAGGAAATGCCAGGAATCACTATGACTCTCGTAAGGTTGCCAATGCCTCGTCACAATTAAAATTAAATCAGCAACATCAAGTAACTCCTAGCAAGAGTAATGATGGTTGTCTTAAATTAAACAACTAGTGGCGTATCGCTTCGGGCAGACTGGATACAGTATCTAAAAAATGTCTATTATGGTGAGCATTTGGCAAGAGTAACTATGACTCTCTTAAGGTAGCCAATGCCTCGTCACAATTAGACTCACGTCAGCAACTTGAAGAAACCTCTGGCAGTTTCTCTGAAGATAAACAGCTAGTGGATTACCGCTTTGGAGAGACTTTCCACAGTATCTAAAAAATGCGTATTTTGGTGAGGAAATGCCAGGAATCACTATGACTCTCGTAAGGTTGCCAATGCCTCGTCACAATTAAAATTAAATCAGCAACATCAAGTAACTCCTAGCAAGAGTAACGATGGTTGTCTTAAATTAAACAACTAGTGGCGTATCGCTTCGGGCAGACTGGCCACAGTATCTAAAAAATGTCTATTATGGTGAGCATTTGGCAAGAGTAACTATGACTCTCTTAAGGTAGCCAATGCCTCGTCACAATTAGACTCACGTCAGCAACTTGAAGAAACCTCTGGCAGTTTCTCTGAAGATAAACAGCTAGTGGATTACCGCTTTGGAGAGACTTTCCACAGTATCTAAAAAATGCGTATTTTGGTGAGGAAATGCCAGGAATCACTATGACTCTCGTAAGGTTGCCAATGCCTCGTCACAATTAAAATTAAATCAGCAACATCAAGTAACTCCTAGCAAGAGTAACGATGGTTGTCTTAAATTAAACAACTAGTGGCGTATCGCTTCGGGCAGACTGGATACAGTATCTAAAAAATGTCTATTATGGTGAGCATTTGGCAAGAGTAACTATGACTCTCTTAAGGTAGCCAATGCCTCGTCACAATTAGACTCACGTCAGCAACTTGAAGAAACCTCTGGCAGTTTCTCTGAAGATAAACAGCTAGTGGATTACCGCTTTGGAGAGACTTTCCACAGTATCTAAAAAATGCGTATTTTGGTGAGGAAATGCCAGGAATCACTATGACTCTCGTAAGGTTGCCAATGCCTCGTCACAATTAAAATTAAATCAGCAACATCAAGTAACTCCTAGCAAGAGTAACGATGGTTGTCTTAAATTAAACAACTAGTGGCGTATCGCTTCGGGCAGACTGGATACAGTATCTAAAAAATGTCTATTATGGTGAGCATTTGGCAAGAGTAACTATGACTCTCTTAAGGTAGCCAATGCCTCGTCACAATTAGACTCACGTCAGCAACTTGAAGAAACCTCTGGCAGTTTCTCTGAAGATAAACAGCTAGTGGATTACCGCTTTGGAGAGACTTTCCACAGTATCTAAAAAATGCGTATTTTGGTGAGGAAATGCCAGGAATCACTATGACTCTCGTAAGGTTGCCAATGCCTCGTCACAATTAAAATTAAATCACCAACATCAAGTAACTCCTAGCAAGAGTAACGATGGTTGTCTTAAATTAAACAACTAGTGGCGTATCGCTTCGGGCAGACTGGCCACAGTATCTAAAAAATGTCTATTATAGTGAGCATTTGGCAAGAGTAACTATGACTCTCTTAAGGTAGCCAATGCCTCGTCACAATTAGACTCACGTCAGCAACTTGAAGAAACCTCTGGCAGTTTCTCTGAAGATAAACAGCTAGTGGATTACCGCTTTGGAGAGACTTTCCACAGTATCTAAAAAATGCGTATTTTGGTGAGGAAATGCCAGGAATCACTATGACTCTCGTAAGGTTGCCAATGCCTCGTCACAATTAAAATTAAATCAGCAACATCAAGTAACTCCTAGCAAGAGTAACGATGGTTGTCTTAAATTAAACAACTAGTGGCGTATCGCTTCGGGCAGACTGGCCACAGTATCTAAAAAATGTCTATTATGGTGAGCATTTGGCAAGAGTAACTATGACTCTCTTAAGGTAGCCAATGCCTCGTCACAATTAGACTCACGTCAGCAACTTGAAGAAACCTCTGGCAGTTTCTCTGAAGATAAACAGCTAGTGGATTACCGCTTTGGAGAGACTTTCCACAGTATCTAAAAAATGCGTATTTTGGTGAGGAAATGCCAGGAATCACTATGACTCTCGTAAGGTTGCCAATGCCTCGTCACAATTAAAATTAAATCAGCAACATCAAGTAACTCCTAGCAAGAGTAACGATGGTTGTCTTAAATTAAACAACTAGTGGCGTATCGCTTCGGGCAGACTGGATACAGTATCTAAAAAATGTCTATTATGGTGAGCATTTGGCAAGAGTAACTATGACTCTCTTAAGGTAGCCAATGCCTCGTCACAATTAGACTCACGTCAGCAACTTGAAGAAAACCTCTGGCAGTTTCTCTGAAGATAAACAGCTAGTGGATTACCGCTTTGGAGAGACTTTCCACAGTATCTAAAAAATGCGTATTTTGGTGAGGAAATGCCAGGAATCACTATGACTCTTGTAAGGTTGCCAATGCCTCGTCACAATTAAAATTAAATCAGCAACATCAAGTAACTCCTAGCAAGAGTAACGATGGTTGTCTTAAATTAAACAACTAGTGGCGTATCGCTTCGGGCAGACTGGATACAGTATCTAAAAAATGTCTATTATGGTGAGCATTTGGCAAGAGTAACTATGACTCTCTTAAGGTAGCCAATGCCTCGTCACAATTAGACTCACGTCAGCAACTTGAAGAAACCTCTGGCAGTTTCTCTGAAGATAAACAGCTAGTGGATTACCGCTTTGGAGAGACTTTCCACAGTATCTAAAAAATGCGTATTTTGGTGAGGAAATGCCAGGAATCACTATGACTCTCGTAAGGTTGCCAATGCCTCGTCACAATTAAAATTAAATCAGCAACATCAAGTAACTCCTAGCAAGAGTAACGATGGTTGTCTTAAATTAAACAACTAGTGGCGTATCGCTTCGGGCAGACTGGATACAGTATCTAAAAAATGTCTATTATGGTGAGCATTTGGCAAGAGTAACTATGACTCTCTTAAGGTAGCCAATGCCTCGTCACAATTAGACTCACGTCAGCAACTTGAAGAAACCTCTGGCAGTTTCTCTGAAGATAAACAGCTAGTGGATTACCGCTTTGGAGAGACTTTCCACAGTATCTAAAAAATGCGTATTTTGGTGAGGAAATGCCAGGAATCACTATGACTCTCGTAAGGTTGCCAATGCCTCGTCACAATTAAAATTAAATCAGCAACATCAAGTAACTCCTAGCAAGAGTAACGATGGTTGTCTTAAATTAAACAACTAGTGGCGTATCGCTTCGGGCAGACTGGATACAGTATCTAAAAAATGTCTATTATGGTGAGCATTTGGCAAGAGTAACTATGACTCTCTTAAGGTAGCCAATGCCTCGTCACAATTAGACTCACGTCAGCAACTTGAAGAAACCTCTGGCAGTTTCTCTGAAGATAAACAGCTAGTGGATTACCGCTTTGGAGAGACTTTCCACAGTATCTAAAAAATGCGTATTTTGGTGAGGAAATGCCAGGAATCACTATGACTCTCGTAAGGTTGCCAATGCCTCGTCACAATTAAAATTAAATCAGCAACATCAAGTAACTCCTAGCAAGAGTAACGATGGTTGTCTTAAATTAAACAACTAGTGGCGTATCGCTTCGGGCAGACTGGATACAGTATCTAAAAAATGTCTATTATGGTGAGCATTTGGCAAGAGTAACTATGACTCTCTTAAGGTAGCCAATGCCTCGTCACAATTAGACTCACGTCAGCAACTTGAAGAAACCTCTGGCAGTTTCTCTGAAGATAAACAGCTAGTGGATTACCGCTTTGGAGAGGACTTTCCACAGTATCTAAAAAATGCGTATTTTGGTGAGGAAATGCCAAACACGCGATCTAGTGT
>NW_026062853.1:22500-25000 GCF_023897955.1 Schistocerca gregaria | reverse complement strand
CGTTGGCCCTTAACCTAACCCACGTTGGCCCTTAACCTAACCCACGTTGGCCCTTAACCTAACCCACGTTGGCCCTTAACCTAACCCACGTTGGCCCTTAACCTAACCCACGTTGGCCCTTAACCTAACCCACGTTGGCCCTTAACCTAACCCACGTTGGCCCTTAACCTAACCCACGTTGGCCCTTAACCTAACCCACGTTGGCCCTTAACCTAACCCACGTTGGCCCTTAACCTAACCCACGTTGGCCCTTAACCTAACCCACGTTGGCCCTTAACCTAACCCACGTTGGCCCTTAACCTAACCCACGTTGGCCCTTAACCTAACCCACGTTGGCCCTTAACCTAACCCACGTTGGCCCTTAACCTAACCCACGTTGGCCCCTTAACCTAACCCACGTTGGCACCTTAACCTAAGTTACGCTGCACCTTAACCCAAGTTACGCTGCACCTTAACCCAAGTTACGCTGCACCTTAACCCAAGTTACGCTGCACCTTAACCCAAGTTACGCTGCACCTTAACCCAAGTTACGCTGCACCTTAACCCAAGTTACGCTGCACCTTAA
Source organism: Schistocerca gregaria (assembly GCF_023897955.1). Classification (NCBI taxonomy): domain Eukaryota; kingdom Metazoa; phylum Arthropoda; class Insecta; order Orthoptera; family Acrididae; genus Schistocerca; species Schistocerca gregaria. Next base: position 24,435 of record NW_026062853.1, on the reverse strand, counting down.
CCCAAGTTACGCTGCACCTTAACCCAAGTTACGCTGCACCTTAACCCAAGTTACGCTGCACCTTAACCCAAGTTACGCTGCACCTTAACCCAAGTTACGCTGCACCTTAACCCAAGTTACGCTGCACCTTAACCCAAGTTACGCTGCACCTTAACCCAAGTTACGCTGCACCTTAACCCAAGTTACGCTGCACCTTAACCCAAGTTACGCTGCACCTTAACCTAACTTACGCTGCACCTTAACCTAACTTACGCTGCACCTTAACCTAACTTACGCTGCACCTTAACCTAACTTACGCTGCACCTTAACCTAACTTACGCTGCACCTTAACCTAACTTACGCTGCACCTTAACCTAACTTACACTGCACCTTAACTGTCACATGTAACGTCACAGGAATGTAGCTTTGCCTAACAGCAACCCTCTGAACATAGTTCACTGCTTGGATCCTCTGGTGTCATGTGTATTTCTTGATGCCATGGTGCGTACCCTCACATAAAGGTCTTTCGAGTGTTGCGTACTTTCTACACAGTCCCGCTAACCACTGGAAGGGTGTACCGCTACAGAACGAATATCGCCCTCCCCTCCTGCCCTTCCAAGCTGGTCGGTCAGGCGTTTGTTTGTGAAATGAGCCTTGCAGCTGTTCAGTTGCATTCGGTTGTCGATGCAGTCAGTGTACGTTGTGGTACGGCCTGTGTGGACTGTCCGCTGATGTACGCGTAACCCACACTGATCATCCGTCGTTACGTACTGAGTGACATAATGTGGCACATGCTTGACCGTACACCGGCTGCGCCCTACAATGGCGAATCATAAGGGCCATATGTTGTGCACGATGCTACTTGTCTCGTCTCCCCATTACAGCGAGATTGCACTGTTGTACGCCGTACAGACATGTGGTAGGTAGGTACGGACGAAAGTATTGCATGTTGGCCCCCCCCCCCCCCCCCCCTCCTCCCTCTGCCGGGAATCAGCGTGAGCCGTCTGTTGATGTAGCGACGAGGGTTTTCCTATTTAATCGTATTGCCCCACACAACATGATAGCACGGTGGACCGCGTTCCACATCTGCGACATGCTACAGAGGCCGGTTGACAGTCGACCGCGCAAGGGACATTGCACACGTGCGCGGACCATCTTCCACGTGTTCTCTCGTGTACATGCCGCAGTGTGTATGTGGGCTGATGTAGCGTGTCGTGACACATAACATGCAGGCATGCCAGAATCGTAGATTTCGCAAATGTAGATTGACGTATACGTTTGCTGCCAAAGATCCGCAAATGAACTGGAAATCAGTTGTTGAGCGGTTGTTCGCGCTGCAGGTGCATCGGTGATAGCGACGATCGGTACATCTATGAACCGGTTGTTTCGGCGGTACCCGCCATGCCCCCGAACCTGAGTTGGCCATGTGGGTATGAAGCGATACGAGGCTGTGGCTTGGCGGGACAGTCCCCGGCCGGTGAGGGGGGGCCGCCCGGCGTGCTGGCCGCGCGCTGCGTGAGCGCACGCACTACAGCCGGCTGGTGGGGGGCGCCCAGTGGCAGGAGCGCCGGCCGACGGGCTCCGGCTGGCGTCCCAGCTATGCGCCGGCGCACCCTGCGCGCGGCGCCAGGCGGCCAAAGTGGGTTCTGCCGAGCCCGGTGCGAAGCGCGGTGGACATCTGCAGTGTGCTGGTCCGATTGCGGACTGTGTGCGTTGAGGATGCGCCGCCGCCCGGCACTCGGCGTCGCGACGCCGTCTGCTGCTCGGTCGCCCCCAGCGGTTCTCGCAGGTGGTTTGTATCGCAGCTCTGCGGACGTGTTGGCGCGTGCGCTGTGCTGGGAGAGTTCGCTTCTGCACCCAAGTGGGGCTTTGCCCTTCTGTGGCGCTGGCGTTGGAGCTGCCGGTCACCGTAGGTGGCGCGTGTTGTTTCCCGCCGGCAATGCCACGACAGCACGC
>NW_026062853.1:0-2500 GCF_023897955.1 Schistocerca gregaria | reverse complement strand
TCCACTCTGTGTGTAACAAAGCGAAAGCACCAAAGCACTATCGTTCAACAACATCCATTTTATCCTCGCTGCCACAGGACACTATCCAAAGAACGACAAGAGGAACGTCACGTCCACTAATAAGACAGAATGTCTCACACCACCCGCAAACAACGCAGCTCAAATCAGCCAGCAACACCCACAGTGGTCCACCCAGTATCAACACAGGACGCAACGCCACGCCACAACACAAAAGGTACAAGTAATAAAATACCCTTTGGCCACACTCCTTATAAAGGCATCGAACCAACCCACCACCTGACACCAGCCAAACGTACATCCTGATTTGACACATCTCTGGCAACCTAACCCACGTTGGCCCTTAACCTAACCCACGTTGGCCCTTAACCTAACCCACGTTGGCCCTTAACCTAACCCACGTTGGCCCTTAACCTAACCCACGTTGGCCCTTAACCTAACCCACGTTGGCCCTTAACCTAACCCACGTTGGCCCTTAACCTAACCCACGTTGGCCCTTAACCTAACCCACGTTGGCCCTTAACCTAACCCACGTTGGCCCTTAACCTAACCCACGTTGGCCCTTAACCTAACCCACGTTGGCCCTTAACCTAACCCACGTTGGCCCTTAACCTAACCCACGTTGGCCCTTAACCTAACCCACGTTGGCCCTTAACCTAACCCACGTTGGCCCTTAACCTAACCCACGTTGGCCCCTTAACCTAACCCACGTTGGCCCTTAACCTAACCCACGTTGGCCCCTTAACCTAACCCACGTTGGCACCTTAACCCAAGTTACGCTGCACCTTAACCCAAGTTACGCTGCACCTTAACCCAAGTTACGCTGCACCTTAACCCAAGTTACGCTGCACCTTAACCCAAGTTACGCTGCACCTTAACCCAAGTTACGCTGCACCTTAACCCAAGTTACGCTGCACCTTAACCCAAGTTACGCTGCACCTTAACCCAAGTTACGCTGCACCTTAACCCAAGTTACGCTGCACCTTAACCCAAGTTACGCTGCACCTTAACCCAAGTTACGCTGCACCTTAACCCAAGTTACGCTGCACCTTAACCCAAGTTACGCTGCACCTTAACCCAAGTTACGCTGCACCTTAACCCAAGTTACGCTGCACCTTAACCCAAGTTACGCTGCACCTTAACCCAAGTTACGCTGCACCTTAACCCAAGTTACGCTGCACCTTAACCCAAGTTACGCTGCACCTTAACCCAAGTTACGCTGCACCTTAACCCAAGTTACGCTGCACCTTAACCCAAGTTACGCTGCACCTTAACCCAAGTTACGCTGCACCTTAACCCAAGTTACGCTGCACCTTAACCCAAGTTACGCTGCACCTTAACCCAACTTACGCTGCACCTTAACCTAACTTACGCTGCACCTTAACCTAACTTACGCTGCACCTTAACCTAACTTACGCTGCACCTTAACCTAACTTACGCTGCACCTTAACCTAACTTACGCTGCACCTTAACCTAACTTACACTGCACCTTAACTGTCACATGTAACGTCACAGGAATGTAGCTTTGCCTAACAGCAACCCTCTGAACATAGTTCACTGCTTGGATCCTCTGGTGTCATGTGTATTTCTTGATGCCATGGTGCGTACCCTCACATAAAGGTCTTTCGAGTGTTGCGTACTTTCTACACAGTCCCGCTAACCACTGGAAGGGTGTACCGCTACAGAACGAATATCGCCCTCCCCTCCTGCCCTTCCAAGCTGGTCGGTCAGGCGTTTGTTTGTGAAATGAGCCTTGCAGCTGTTCAGTTGCATTCGGTTGTCGATGCAGTCAGTGTACGTTGTGGTACGGCCTGTGTGGACTGTCCGCTGATGTACGCGTAACCCACACTGATCATCCGTCGTTACGTACTGAGTGACATAATGTGGCACATGCTTGACCGTACACCGGCTGCGCCCTACAATGGCGAATCATAAGGGCCATATGTTGTGCACGATGCTACTTGTCTCGTCTCCCCATTACAGCGAGATTGCACTGTTGTACGCCGTACAGACATGTGGTAGGTAGGTACGGACGAAAGTATTGCATGTTGGCCCCCCCCCCCCCCCCCCCCCTCCTCCCTCTGCCGGGAATCAGCGTGAGCCGTCTGTTGATGTAGCGACGAGGGTTTTCCTATTTAATCGTATTGCCCCACACAACATGATAGCACGGTGGACCGCGTTCCACATCTGCGACATGCTACAGAGGCCGGTTGACAGTCGACCGCGCAAGGGACATTGCACACGTGCGCGGACCATCTTCCACGTGTTCTCTCGTGTACATGCCGCAGTGTGTATGTGGGCTGATGTAGCGTGTCGTGACACATAACATGCAGGCATGCCAGAATCGTAGATTTCGCAAATGTAGATTGACGTATACGTTTGCTGCCAAAGATCCGCAAATGAACTGGAAATCAGTTGTTGAGCGGTTGTTCGCGCTGCAGGTGCATCGGTGATAGCGACGATCGGATCTGTCTCGCGTGTG
>NW_026062852.1:0-21973 GCF_023897955.1 Schistocerca gregaria | reverse complement strand
ACACTAGATCGCGTGTTTGTGAACCGTTTGTCCTGGAAACTGGGTAAGTATCATACCGAATGTTAGACGTGAAGACACTGTACTTCCTGGATAACGTGTTCTGTTTGCTACACGTGCATTGCCGGCCCAGTTGATTGCGGTGTTGCTGCAGCTTTTGCAACGATAGGCAGCACTCCTTGTCGTTAAAGTTCAGTGCCTCGGAGGCACCTGGACACAGCAACTTGTGAGGCCAGGCCGACGCTAGTCGATAGAACATGATGCGAGCGTCCCAGTGGGGACCCGCCAGTGCTGCGTTCTCGGTTCTTCTCAAGGGAATCCAGCTATACATTCTTGTGGATCGTGCATGTCAAGCGCGCAAGCCACACGGCAGCATTACCGCGGGAAAAAGCAAAATGATGCATCGGCCGGGAATCGAACCCGGGCCGCCCGCGTGGCAGGCGAGCATTCTACCACTGAACCACCGATGCTCCGGTCGGTATCAACTTCAAGCTGCTTCCCGAGCAGTTGTCTTAAGGGAAAGTGGGACTGTCGTCAAGCGCCATAGCATTCTGCCGAGAAGATGCTGCAGACGCTGAACCCTGCACTGTACTGCTTAAAATCGCCGCCAGAAACGCCGTCCTCTGCGTACTCTTGCGTCGCCAGAGCCGACTCTTGCCAAAGGATGCGAAAATGTGCGCGGATATGCTGTCCGAATGCGTCTGGATGTGCTCCCCTAGCCTACCTCGAAATGCGCCTGCCAGGTACCATCACCTTCGGCCGCTGCCGACAGGCGGGAAGCCGACACAGTGCGGCGCCGGGGCGCTCCCTTGTGTCGGTGGTGGTGTGTAATGGTCAGCATAGTTGCCTTCCAAGCAGTTGATCCGGGTTCGATTCCCGGCCACCGCAGCAGGCTTTTAATTTCGCGTATGGGTACTTTTGCCACGCGCCTTGAAATTAATGTTTTGTTTTTCCTCCCTGTTACTCGCTGCAGACCAGCCTGTAGTGTGTCTCGACTTGTCTCGACTTTGCTCGGCTGACGCGAGAGCTGACGCTCTCAAATCGGCCTATATCAAAACAACAAGCACGAGAAACGACTGAGAGAGGTAAGGAGAGGCGAGGCGATGGACACACAGCACGCCCCTTCATTTCACGGTGGCGTCTCCCTGACCGAATCGGGCTGTGGCTCCGAAAACAAAGGAGAAAGAAAAATAGGAAGTAAAACTGCCAACAGTACCCTGTGTTCCGATGCACTTACCCGCCCAAGTACTGACAAGGGCCAAAGTTGTTACGCATCGGCAATCGGACATTTCCTCTCATTTTCTCTTTATCGGTTGAGAACCAGTGTATCGAGCACACTATGGCCATTGGCGAGTGAATGCTGTAGCGCTTCCCGACAGGTCGGGTTCGGAACCTCTGTCAACTTCCACGCAGGGTGGTCATCACACTCGCCAGCTGAAATAGGCGCTGCCTTTTCGTAGTAGTAAATGCGTAGTGGCCCGTGGGGGGATCGAACCCACGACCTTCGCGTTATTAGCACGACGCTCTAACCAACTGAGCTAACGGGCCTCGACAGATGCAGTTGCTCAGGCCTACACTGGAACCGTGTGGCATGAAGCCATACACCATTTCTATGGCCGTCGTGTGTCTGCTTCCCTCGTCTATATTCTGCTGACTGTCACGAAACAGTAGCTATATTGCGAGCAGGACGGGAAACGGCAGCTCGGACAGCTCAAACTTGTCACGAGTAGTGTGGAAAAAATTCCGTTCCGGTACCGGGAATCGAACCCGGGCCTCCTGGGTGAAAGCCAGGTATCCTAGCCACTAGACCACACCGGATCTGTGCGTTTCTTCGACGGTTCGGACGGTCCCTTGGCGCATTTCGTGCCGAGTCCCGCGTCCGCGCCCATCTCTCTTTGCGAGCATCTTTGCGCATGCTGACTGGCAAGGCGCGCACCTCAAACGTCTCAGAGCAATGCTTTTGGCTTCATGCTCTGCTGGGAGAAGAGGAAAAGGGAAGCTGTAAGTAGCAATAACAGGAAGTAAACATTTTCCCGCTGAAGCGTTGTGGATAACAAACAAGAAATAAGTTGGGGCCCCAGCAACAGCACCACCATCAGTCACAGAAAATTAAATGCCCCGGGTGAGGATCGAACTCACGACCTTAAGATTATGAGACTTACGCGCTGCCTACTGCGCTACCGAGGCACCGGTGAACCGTTTGTCCTGGAAACTGGGTAAGTATCATACCGAATGTTAGACGTGAAGACACTGTACTTCCTGGATAACGTGTTCTGTTTGCTACACGTGCATTGCCGGCCCAGTTGATTGCGGTGTTGCTGCAGCTTTTGCAACGATAGGCAGCACTCCTTGTCGTTAAAGTTCAGTGCCTCGGAGGCACCTGGACACAGCAACTTGTGAGGCCAGGCCGACGCTAGTCTATAGAACATGATGCGAGCGTCCCAGTGGGGACCCGCCAGTGCTGCGTTCTCGGTTCTTCTCAAGGGAATCCAGCTATACATTCTTGTGGATCGTGCATGTCAAGCGCGCAAGCCACACGGCAGCATTACCGCGGGAAAAGCAAAATGATGCATCGGCCGGGAATCGAACCCGGGCCGCCCGCGTGGCAGGCGAGCATTCTACCACTGAACCACCGATGCTCCGGTCGGTATCAACTTCAAGCTGCTTCCCGAGCAGTTGTCTTAAGGGAAAGTGGGACTGTCGTCAAGCGCCATAGCATTCTGCCGAGAAGATGCTGCAGACGCTGAACCCTGCACTGTACTGCTTAAAATCGCCGCCAGAACGCCGTCCTCTGCGTACTCTTGCGTCGCCAGAGCCGACTCTTGCCAAAGGATGCGAAATGTGCGCGGATATGCTGTCCGAATGCGTCTGGATGTGCTCCCCTAGCCTACCTCGAAATGCGCCTGCCAGGTACCATCACCTTCGGCCGCTGCCGACAGGCGGGAAGCCGACACAGTGCGGCGCCGGGGCGCTCCCTTGTGCGGTGGTGGTGTAATGGTCAGCATAGTTGCCTTCCAAGCAGTTGATCCGGGTTCGATTCCCGGCCACCGCAGCAGGCTTTTAATTTCGCGTATGGGTACTTTTGCCACGCGCCTTGAAATTAATGTTTTGTTTTCCTCCCTGTTACTCGCTGCAGACCAGCCTGTAGTGTGTCTCGACTTGTCTCGACTTTGCTCGGCTGACGCGAGAGCTGACGCTCTCAAATCGGCCTATATCAAAACAACAAGCACGAGAAACGACTGAGAGAGGTAAGGAGAGGCGAGGCGATGGACACACAGCACGCCCCTTCATTTCACGGTGGCGTCTCCCTGACCGAATCGGGCTGTGGCTCCGAAAACAAAGGAGAAAGAAAAATAGGAAGTAAAACTGCCAACAGTACCCTGTGTTCCGATGCACTTACCCGCCCAAGTACTGACAAGGGCCAAAGTTGTTACGCATCGGCAATCGGACATTTCCTCTCATTTTCTCTTTATCGGTTGAGAACCAGTGTATCGAGCACACTATGGCCATTGGCGAGTGAATGCTGTAGCGCTTCCCGACAGGTCGGGTTCGGAACCTCTGTCAACTTCCACGCAGGGTGGTCATCACACTCGCCAGCTGAAATAGGCGCTGCCTTTTCGTAGTAGTAAATGCGTAGTGGCCCGTGGGGGGATCGAACCCACGACCTTCGCGTTATTAGCACGACGCTCTAACCAACTGAGCTAACGGGCCTCGACAGATGCAGTTGCTCAGGCCTACACTGGAACCGTGTGGCATGAAGCCATACACCATTTCTATGGCCGTCGTGTGTCTGCTTCCCTCGTCTATATTCTGCTGACTGTCACGAAACAGTAGCTATATTGCGAGCAGGACGGGAAACGGCAGCTCGGACAGCTCAAACTTGTCACGAGTAGTGTGGAAAAAATTCCGTTCCGGTACCGGGAATCGAACCCGGGCCTCCTGGGTGAAAGCCAGGTATCCTAGCCACTAGACCACACCGGATCTGTGCGTTTCTTCGACGGTTCGGACGGTCCCTTGGCGCATTTCGTGCCGAGTCCCGCGTCCGCGCCCATCTCTCTTTGCGAGCATCTTTGCGCATGCTGACTGGCAAGGCGCGCACCTCAAACGTCTCAGAGCAATGCTTTTGGCTTCATGCTCTGCTGGGAGAAGAGGAAAAGGGAAGCTGTAAGTAGCAATAACAGGAAGTAAACATTTTCCCGCTGAAGCGTTGTGGATAACAAACAAGAAATAAGTTGGGGCCCCAGCAACAGCACCACCATCAGTCACAGAAAATTAAATGCCCCGGGTGAGGATCGAACTCACGACCTTAAGATTATGAGACTTACGCGCTGCCTACTGCGCTACCGAGGCACCGGTGAACCGTTTGTCCTGGAAACTGGGTAAGTATCATACCGAATGTTAGACGTGAAGACACTGTACTTCCTGGATAACGTGTTCTGTTTGCTACACGTGCATTGCCGGCCCAGTTGATTGCGGTGTTGCTGCAGCTTTTGCAACGATAGGCAGCACTCCTTGTCGTTAAAGTTCAGTGCCTCGGAGGCACCTGGACACAGCAACTTGTGAGGCCAGGCCGACGCTAGTCTATAGAACATGATGCGAGCGTCCCAGTGGGGACCCGCCAGTGCTGCGTTCTCGGTTCTTCTCAAGGGAATCCAGCTATACATTCTTGTGGATCGTGCATGTCAAGCGCGCAAGCCACACGGCAGCATTACCGCGGGAAAAGCAAAATGATGCATCGGCCGGGAATCGAACCCGGGCCGCCCGCGTGGCAGGCGAGCATTCTACCACTGAACCACCGATGCTCCGGTCGGTATCAACTTCAAGCTGCTTCCCGAGCAGTTGTCTTAAGGGAAAGTGGGACTGTCGTCAAGCGCCATAGCATTCTGCCGAGAAGATGCTGCAGACGCTGAACCCTGCACTGTACTGCTTAAAATCGCCGCCAGAACGCCGTCCTCTGCGTACTCTTGCGTCGCCAGAGCCGACTCTTGCCAAAGGATGCGAAATGTGCGCGGATATGCTGTCCGAATGCGTCTGGATGTGCTCCCCTAGCCTACCTCGAAATGCGCCTGCCAGGTACCATCACCTTCGGCCGCTGCCGACAGGCGGGAAGCCGACACAGTGCGGCGCCGGGGCGCTCCCTTGTGCGGTGGTGGTGTAATGGTCAGCATAGTTGCCTTCCAAGCAGTTGATCCGGGTTCGATTCCCGGCCACCGCAGCAGGCTTTTAATTTCGCGTATGGGTACTTTTGCCACGCGCCTTGAAATTAATGTTTTGTTTTCCTCCCTGTTACTCGCTGCAGACCAGCCTGTAGTGTGTCTCGACTTGTCTCGACTTTGCTCGGCTGACGCGAGAGCTGACGCTCTCAAATCGGCCTATATCAAAACAACAAGCACGAGAAACGACTGAGAGAGGTAAGGAGAGGCGAGGCGATGGACACACAGCACGCCCCTTCATTTCACGGTGGCGTCTCCCTGACCGAATCGGGCTGTGGCTCCGAAAACAAAGGAGAAAGAAAAATAGGAAGTAAAACTGCCAACAGTACCCTGTGTTCCGATGCACTTACCCGCCCAAGTACTGACAAGGGCCAAAGTTGTTACGCATCGGCAATCGGACATTTCCTCTCATTTTCTCTTTATCGGTTGAGAACCAGTGTATCGAGCACACTATGGCCATTGGCGAGTGAATGCTGTAGCGCTTCCCGACAGGTCGGGTTCGGAACCTCTGTCAACTTCCACGCAGGGTGGTCATCACACTCGCCAGCTGAAATAGGCGCTGCCTTTTCGTAGTAGTAAATGCGTAGTGGCCCGTGGGGGGATCGAACCCACGACCTTCGCGTTATTAGCACGACGCTCTAACCAACTGAGCTAACGGGCCTCGACAGATGCAGTTGCTCAGGCCTACACTGGAACCGTGTGGCATGAAGCCATACACCATTTCTATGGCCGTCGTGTGTCTGCTTCCCTCGTCTATATTCTGCTGACTGTCACGAAACAGTAGCTATATTGCGAGCAGGACGGGAAACGGCAGCTCGGACAGCTCAAACTTGTCACGAGTAGTGTGGAAAAAATTCCGTTCCGGTACCGGGAATCGAACCCGGGCCTCCTGGGTGAAAGCCAGGTATCCTAGCCACTAGACCACACCGGATCTGTGCGTTTCTTCGACGGTTCGGACGGTCCCTTGGCGCATTTCGTGCCGAGTCCCGCGTCCGCGCCCATCTCTCTTTGCGAGCATCTTTGCGCATGCTGACTGGCAAGGCGCGCACCTCAAACGTCTCAGAGCAATGCTTTTGGCTTCATGCTCTGCTGGGAGAAGAGGAAAAGGGAAGCTGTAAGTAGCAATAACAGGAAGTAAACATTTTCCCGCTGAAGCGTTGTGGATAACAAACAAGAAATAAGTTGGGGCCCCAGCAACAGCACCACCATCAGTCACAGAAAATTAAATGCCCCGGGTGAGGATCGAACTCACGACCTTAAGATTATGAGACTTACGCGCTGCCTACTGCGCTACCGAGGCACCGGTGAACCGTTTGTCCTGGAAACTGGGTAAGTATCATACCGAATGTTAGACGTGAAGACACTGTACTTCCTGGATAACGTGTTCTGTTTGCTACACGTGCATTGCCGGCCCAGTTGATTGCGGTGTTGCTGCAGCTTTTGCAACGATAGGCAGCACTCCTTGTCGTTAAAGTTCAGTGCCTCGGAGGCACCTGGACACAGCAACTTGTGAGGCCAGGCCGACGCTAGTCTATAGAACATGATGCGAGCGTCCCAGTGGGGACCCGCCAGTGCTGCGTTCTCGGTTCTTCTCAAGGGAATCCAGCTATACATTCTTGTGGATCGTGCATGTCAAGCGCGCAAGCCACACGGCAGCATTACCGCGGGAAAAGCAAAATGATGCATCGGCCGGGAATCGAACCCGGGCCGCCCGCGTGGCAGGCGAGCATTCTACCACTGAACCACCGATGCTCCGGTCGGTATCAACTTCAAGCTGCTTCCCGAGCAGTTGTCTTAAGGGAAAGTGGGACTGTCGTCAAGCGCCATAGCATTCTGCCGAGAAGATGCTGCAGACGCTGAACCCTGCACTGTACTGCTTAAAATCGCCGCCAGAACGCCGTCCTCTGCGTACTCTTGCGTCGCCAGAGCCGACTCTTGCCAAAGGATGCGAAATGTGCGCGGATATGCTGTCCGAATGCGTCTGGATGTGCTCCCCTAGCCTACCTCGAAATGCGCCTGCCAGGTACCATCACCTTCGGCCGCTGCCGACAGGCGGGAAGCCGACACAGTGCGGCGCCGGGGCGCTCCCTTGTGCGGTGGTGGTGTAATGGTCAGCATAGTTGCCTTCCAAGCAGTTGATCCGGGTTCGATTCCCGGCCACCGCAGCAGGCTTTTAATTTCGCGTATGGGTACTTTTGCCACGCGCCTTGAAATTAATGTTTTGTTTTCCTCCCTGTTACTCGCTGCAGACCAGCCTGTAGTGTGTCTCGACTTGTCTCGACTTTGCTCGGCTGACGCGAGAGCTGACGCTCTCAAATCGGCCTATATCAAAACAACAAGCACGAGAAACGACTGAGAGAGGTAAGGAGAGGCGAGGCGATGGACACACAGCACGCCCCTTCATTTCACGGTGGCGTCTCCCTGACCGAATCGGGCTGTGGCTCCGAAAACAAAGGAGAAAGAAAAATAGGAAGTAAAACTGCCAACAGTACCCTGTGTTCCGATGCACTTACCCGCCCAAGTACTGACAAGGGCCAAAGTTGTTACGCATCGGCAATCGGACATTTCCTCTCATTTTCTCTTTATCGGTTGAGAACCAGTGTATCGAGCACACTATGGCCATTGGCGAGTGAATGCTGTAGCGCTTCCCGACAGGTCGGGTTCGGAACCTCTGTCAACTTCCACGCAGGGTGGTCATCACACTCGCCAGCTGAAATAGGCGCTGCCTTTTCGTAGTAGTAAATGCGTAGTGGCCCGTGGGGGGATCGAACCCACGACCTTCGCGTTATTAGCACGACGCTCTAACCAACTGAGCTAACGGGCCTCGACAGATGCAGTTGCTCAGGCCTACACTGGAACCGTGTGGCATGAAGCCATACACCATTTCTATGGCCGTCGTGTGTCTGCTTCCCTCGTCTATATTCTGCTGACTGTCACGAAACAGTAGCTATATTGCGAGCAGGACGGGAAACGGCAGCTCGGACAGCTCAAACTTGTCACGAGTAGTGTGGAAAAAATTCCGTTCCGGTACCGGGAATCGAACCCGGGCCTCCTGGGTGAAAGCCAGGTATCCTAGCCACTAGACCACACCGGATCTGTGCGTTTCTTCGACGGTTCGGACGGTCCCTTGGCGCATTTCGTGCCGAGTCCCGCGTCCGCGCCCATCTCTCTTTGCGAGCATCTTTGCGCATGCTGACTGGCAAGGCGCGCACCTCAAACGTCTCAGAGCAATGCTTTTGGCTTCATGCTCTGCTGGGAGAAGAGGAAAAGGGAAGCTGTAAGTAGCAATAACAGGAAGTAAACATTTTCCCGCTGAAGCGTTGTGGATAACAAACAAGAAATAAGTTGGGGCCCCAGCAACAGCACCACCATCAGTCACAGAAAATTAAATGCCCCGGGTGAGGATCGAACTCACGACCTTAAGATTATGAGACTTACGCGCTGCCTACTGCGCTACCGAGGCACCGGTGAACCGTTTGTCCTGGAAACTGGGTAAGTATCATACCGAATGTTAGACGTGAAGACACTGTACTTCCTGGATAACGTGTTCTGTTTGCTACACGTGCATTGCCGGCCCAGTTGATTGCGGTGTTGCTGCAGCTTTTGCAACGATAGGCAGCACTCCTTGTCGTTAAAGTTCAGTGCCTCGGAGGCACCTGGACACAGCAACTTGTGAGGCCAGGCCGACGCTAGTCGATAGAACATGATGCGAGCGTCCCAGTGGGGACCCGCCAGTGCTGCGTTCTCGGTTCTTCTCAAGGGAATCCAGCTATACATTCTTGTGGATCGTGCATGTCAAGCGCGCAAGCCACACGGCAGCATTACCGCGGGAAAAGCAAAATGATGCATCGGCCGGGAATCGAACCCGGGCCGCCCGCGTGGCAGGCGAGCATTCTACCACTGAACCACCGATGCTCCGGTCGGTATCAACTTCAAGCTGCTTCCCGAGCAGTTGTCTTAAGGGAAAGTGGGACTGTCGTCAAGCGCCATAGCATTCTGCCGAGAAGATGCTGCAGACGCTGAACCCTGCACTGTACTGCTTAAAATCGCCGCCAGAACGCCGTCCTCTGCGTACTCTTGCGTCGCCAGAGCCGACTCTTGCCAAAGGATGCGAAATGTGCGCGGATATGCTGTCCGAATGCGTCTGGATGTGCTCCCCTAGCCTACCTCGAAATGCGCCTGCCAGGTACCATCACCTTCGGCCGCTGCCGACAGGCGGGAAGCCGACACAGTGCGGCGCCGGGGCGCTCCCTTGTGCGGTGGTGGTGTAATGGTCAGCATAGTTGCCTTCCAAGCAGTTGATCCGGGTTCGATTCCCGGCCACCGCAGCAGGCTTTTAATTTCGCGTATGGGTACTTTTGCCACGCGCCTTGAAATTAATGTTTTGTTTTCCTCCCTGTTACTCGCTGCAGACCAGCCTGTAGTGTGTCTCGACTTGTCTCGACTTTGCTCGGCTGACGCGAGAGCTGACGCTCTCAAATCGGCCTATATCAAAACAACAAGCACGAGAAACGACTGAGAGAGGTAAGGAGAGGCGAGGCGATGGACACACAGCACGCCCCTTCATTTCACGGTGGCGTCTCCCTGACCGAATCGGGCTGTGGCTCCGAAAACAAAGGAGAAAGAAAAATAGGAAGTAAAACTGCCAACAGTACCCTGTGTTCCGATGCACTTACCCGCCCAAGTACTGACAAGGGCCAAAGTTGTTACGCATCGGCAATCGGACATTTCCTCTCATTTTCTCTTTATCGGTTGAGAACCAGTGTATCGAGCACACTATGGCCATTGGCGAGTGAATGCTGTAGCGCTTCCCGACAGGTCGGGTTCGGAACCTCTGTCAACTTCCACGCAGGGTGGTCATCACACTCGCCAGCTGAAATAGGCGCTGCCTTTTCGTAGTAGTAAATGCGTAGTGGCCCGTGGGGGGATCGAACCCACGACCTTCGCGTTATTAGCACGACGCTCTAACCAACTGAGCTAACGGGCCTCGACAGATGCAGTTGCTCAGGCCTACACTGGAACCGTGTGGCATGAAGCCATACACCATTTCTATGGCCGTCGTGTGTCTGCTTCCCTCGTCTATATTCTGCTGACTGTCACGAAACAGTAGCTATATTGCGAGCAGGACGGGAAACGGCAGCTCGGACAGCTCAAACTTGTCACGAGTAGTGTGGAAAAAATTCCGTTCCGGTACCGGGAATCGAACCCGGGCCTCCTGGGTGAAAGCCAGGTATCCTAGCCACTAGACCACACCGGATCTGTGCGTTTCTTCGACGGTTCGGACGGTCCCTTGGCGCATTTCGTGCCGAGTCCCGCGTCCGCGCCCATCTCTCTTTGCGAGCATCTTTGCGCATGCTGACTGGCAAGGCGCGCACCTCAAACGTCTCAGAGCAATGCTTTTGGCTTCATGCTCTGCTGGGAGAAGAGGAAAAGGGAAGCTGTAAGTAGCAATAACAGGAAGTAAACATTTTCCCGCTGAAGCGTTGTGGATAACAAACAAGAAATAAGTTGGGGCCCCAGCAACAGCACCACCATCAGTCACAGAAAATTAAATGCCCCGGGTGAGGATCGAACTCACGACCTTAAGATTATGAGACTTACGCGCTGCCTACTGCGCTACCGAGGCACCGGTGAACCGTTTGTCCTGGAAACTGGGTAAGTATCATACCGAATGTTAGACGTGAAGACACTGTACTTCCTGGATAACGTGTTCTGTTTGCTACACGTGCATTGCCGGCCCAGTTGATTGCGGTGTTGCTGCAGCTTTTGCAACGATAGGCAGCACTCCTTGTCGTTAAAGTTCAGTGCCTCGGAGGCACCTGGACACAGCAACTTGTGAGGCCAGGCCGACGCTAGTCTATAGAACATGATGCGAGCGTCCCAGTGGGGACCCGCCAGTGCTGCGTTCTCGGTTCTTCTCAAGGGAATCCAGCTATACATTCTTGTGGATCGTGCATGTCAAGCGCGCAAGCCACACGGCAGCATTACCGCGGGAAAAGCAAAATGATGCATCGGCCGGGAATCGAACCCGGGCCGCCCGCGTGGCAGGCGAGCATTCTACCACTGAACCACCGATGCTCCGGTCGGTATCAACTTCAAGCTGCTTCCCGAGCAGTTGTCTTAAGGGAAAGTGGGACTGTCGTCAAGCGCCATAGCATTCTGCCGAGAAGATGCTGCAGACGCTGAACCCTGCACTGTACTGCTTAAAATCGCCGCCAGAACGCCGTCCTCTGCGTACTCTTGCGTCGCCAGAGCCGACTCTTGCCAAAGGATGCGAAATGTGCGCGGATATGCTGTCCGAATGCGTCTGGATGTGCTCCCCTAGCCTACCTCGAAATGCGCCTGCCAGGTACCATCACCTTCGGCCGCTGCCGACAGGCGGGAAGCCGACACAGTGCGGCGCCGGGGCGCTCCCTTGTGCGGTGGTGGTGTAATGGTCAGCATAGTTGCCTTCCAAGCAGTTGATCCGGGTTCGATTCCCGGCCACCGCAGCAGGCTTTTAATTTCGCGTATGGGTACTTTTGCCACGCGCCTTGAAATTAATGTTTTGTTTTCCTCCCTGTTACTCGCTGCAGACCAGCCTGTAGTGTGTCTCGACTTGTCTCGACTTTGCTCGGCTGACGCGAGAGCTGACGCTCTCAAATCGGCCTATATCAAAACAACAAGCACGAGAAACGACTGAGAGAGGTAAGGAGAGGCGAGGCGATGGACACACAGCACGCCCCTTCATTTCACGGTGGCGTCTCCCTGACCGAATCGGGCTGTGGCTCCGAAAACAAAGGAGAAAGAAAAATAGGAAGTAAAACTGCCAACAGTACCCTGTGTTCCGATGCACTTACCCGCCCAAGTACTGACAAGGGCCAAAGTTGTTACGCATCGGCAATCGGACATTTCCTCTCATTTTCTCTTTATCGGTTGAGAACCAGTGTATCGAGCACACTATGGCCATTGGCGAGTGAATGCTGTAGCGCTTCCCGACAGGTCGGGTTCGGAACCTCTGTCAACTTCCACGCAGGGTGGTCATCACACTCGCCAGCTGAAATAGGCGCTGCCTTTTCGCAGTAGTAAATGCGTAGTGGCCCGTGGGGGGATCGAACCCACGACCTTCGCGTTATTAGCACGACGCTCTAACCAACTGAGCTAACGGGCCTCGACAGATGCAGTTGCTCAGGCCTACACTGGAACCGTGTGGCATGAAGCCATACACCATTTCTATGGCCGTCGTGTGTCTGCTTCCCTCGTCTATATTCTGCTGACTGTCACGAAACAGTAGCTATATTGCGAGCAGGACGGGAAACGGCAGCTCGGACAGCTCAAACTTGTCACGAGTAGTGTGGAAAAAATTCCGTTCCGGTACCGGGAATCGAACCCGGGCCTCCTGGGTGAAAGCCAGGTATCCTAGCCACTAGACCACACCGGATCTGTGCGTTTCTTCGACGGTTCGGACGGTCCCTTGGCGCATTTCGTGCCGAGTCCCGCGTCCGCGCCCATCTCTCTTTGCGAGCATCTTTGCGCATGCTGACTGGCAAGGCGCGCACCTCAAACGTCTCAGAGCAATGCTTTTGGCTTCATGCTCTGCTGGGAGAAGAGGAAAAGGGAAGCTGTAAGTAGCAATAACAGGAAGTAAACATTTTCCCGCTGAAGCGTTGTGGATAACAAACAAGAAATAAGTTGGGGCCCCAGCAACAGCACCACCATCAGTCACAGAAAATTAAATGCCCCGGGTGAGGATCGAACTCACGACCTTAAGATTATGAGACTTACGCGCTGCCTACTGCGCTACCGAGGCACCGGTGAACCGTTTGTCCTGGAAACTGGGTAAGTATCATACCGAATGTTAGACGTGAAGACACTGTACTTCCTGGATAACGTGTTCTGTTTGCTACACGTGCATTGCCGGCCCAGTTGATTGCGGTGTTGCTGCAGCTTTTGCAACGATAGGCAGCACTCCTTGTCGTTAAAGTTCAGTGCCTCGGAGGCACCTGGACACAGCAACTTGTGAGGCCAGGCCGACGCTAGTCTATAGAACATGATGCGAGCGTCCCAGTGGGGACCCGCCAGTGCTGCGTTCTCGGTCTTCTCAAGGGAATCCAGCTATACATTCTTGTGGATCGTGCATGTCAAGCGCGCAAGCCACACGGCAGCATTACCGCGGGAAAAGCAAAATGATGCATCGGCCGGGAATCGAACCCGGGCCGCCCGCGTGGCAGGCGAGCATTCTACCACTGAACCACCGATGCTCCGGTCGGTATCAACTTCAAGCTGCTTCCCGAGCAGTTGTCTTAAGGGAAAGTGGGACTGTCGTCAAGCGCCATAGCATTCTGCCGAGAAGATGCTGCAGACGCTGAACCCTGCACTGTACTGCTTAAAATCGCCGCCAGAACGCCGTCCTCTGCGTACTCTTGCGTCGCCAGAGCCGACTCTTGCCAAAGGATGCGAAATGTGCGCGGATATGCTGTCCGAATGCGTCTGGATGTGCTCCCCTAGCCTACCTCGAAATGCGCCTGCCAGGTACCATCACCTTCGGCCGCTGCCGACAGGCGGGAAGCCGACACAGTGCGGCGCCGGGGCGCTCCCTTGTGCGGTGGTGGTGTAATGGTCAGCATAGTTGCCTTCCAAGCAGTTGATCCGGGTTCGATTCCCGGCCACTGCAGCAGGCTTTTAATTTCGCGTATGGGTACTTTTGCCACGCGCCTTGAAATTAATGTTTTGTTTTCCTCCCTGTTACTCGCTGCAGACCAGCCTGTAGTGTGTCTCGACTTTGCTCGGCTGACGCGAGAGCTGACGCTCTCAAATCGGCCTATATCAAAACAACAAGCACGAGAAACGACTGAGAGAGGTAAGGAGAGGCGAGGCGATGGACACACAGCACGCCCCTTCATTTCACGGTGGCGTCTCCCTGACCGAATCGGGCTGTGGCTCCGAAAACAAAGGAGAAAGAAAAATAGGAAGTAAAACTGCCAACAGTACCCTGTGTTCCGATGCACTTACCCGCCCAAGTACTGACAAGGGCCAAAGTTGTTACGCATCGGCAATCGGACATTTCCTCTCATTTTCTCTTTATCGGTTGAGAACCAGTGTATCGAGCACACTATGGCCATTGGCGAGTGAATGCTGTAGCGCTTCCCGACAGGTCGGGTTCGGAACCTCTGTCAACTTCCACGCAGGGTGGTCATCACACTCGCCAGCTGAAATAGGCGCTGCCTTTTCGTAGTAGTAAATGCGTAGTGGCCCGTGGGGGGATCGAACCCACGACCTTCGCGTTATTAGCACGACGCTCTAACCAACTGAGCTAACGGGCCTCGACAGATGCAGTTGCTCAGGCCTACACTGGAACCGTGTGGCATGAAGCCATACACCATTTCTATGGCCGTCGTGTGTCTGCTTCCCTCGTCTATATTCTGCTGACTGTCACGAAACAGTAGCTATATTGCGAGCAGGACGGGAAACGGCAGCTCGGACAGCTCAAACTTGTCACGAGTAGTGTGGAAAAAATTCCGTTCCGGTACCGGGAATCGAACCCGGGCCTCCTGGGTGAAAGCCAGGTATCCTAGCCACTAGACCACACCGGATCTGTGCGTTTCTTCGACGGTTCGGACGGTCCCTTGGCGCATTTCGTGCCGAGTCCCGCGTCCGCGCCCATCTCTCTTTGCGAGCATCTTTGCGCATGCTGACTGGCAAGGCGCGCACCTCAAACGTCTCAGAGCAATGCTTTTGGCTTCATGCTCTGCTGGGAGAAGAGGAAAAGGGAAGCTGTAAGTAGCAATAACAGGAAGTAAACATTTTCCCGCTGAAGCGTTGTGGATAACAAACAAGAAATAAGTTGGGGCCCCAGCAACAGCACCACCATCAGTCACAGAAAATTAAATGCCCCGGGTGAGGATCGAACTCACGACCTTAAGATTATGAGACTTACGCGCTGCCTACTGCGCTACCGAGGCACCGGTGAACCGTTTGTCCTGGAAACTGGGTAAGTATCATACCGAATGTTAGACGTGAAGACACTGTACTTCCTGGATAACGTGTTCTGTTTGCTACACGTGCATTGCCGGCCCAGTTGATTGCGGTGTTGCTGCAGCTTTTGCAACGATAGGCAGCACTCCTTGTCGTTAAAGTTCAGTGCCTCGGAGGTACCTGGACACAGCAACTTGTGAGGCCAGGCCGACGCTAGTCTATAGAACATGATGCGAGCGTCCCAGTGGGGACCCGCCAGTGCTGCGTTCTCGGTTCTTCTCAAGGGAATCCAGCTATACATTCTTGTGGATCGTGCATGTCAAGCGCGCAAGCCACACGGCAGCATTACCGCGGGAAAAGCAAAATGATGCATCGGCCGGGAATCGAACCCGGGCCGCCCGCGTGGCAGGCGAGCATTCTACCACTGAACCACCGATGCTCCGGTCGGTATCAACTTCAAGCTGCTTCCCGAGCAGTTGTCTTAAGGGAAAGTGGGACTGTCGTCAAGCGCCATAGCATTCTGCCGAGAAGATGCTGCAGACGCTGAACCCTGCACTGTACTGCTTAAAATCGCCGCCAGAACGCCGTCCTCTGCGTACTCTTGCGTCGCCAGAGCCGACTCTTGCCAAAGGATGCGAAATGTGCGCGGATATGCTGTCCGAATGCGTCTGGATGTGCTCCCCTAGCCTACCTCGAAATGCGCCTGCCAGGTACCATCACCTTCGGCCGCTGCCGACAGGCGGGAAGCCGACACAGTGCGGCGCCGGGGCGCTCCCTTGTGCGGTGGTGGTGTAATGGTCAGCATAGTTGCCTTCCAAGCAGTTGATCCGGGTTCGATTCCCGGCCACCGCAGCAGGCTTTTAATTTCGCGTATGGGTACTTTTGCCACGCGCCTTGAAATTAATGTTTTGTTTTCCTCCCTGTTACTCGCTGCAGACCAGCCTGTAGTGTGTCTCGACTTGTCTCGACTTTGCTCGGCTGACGCGAGAGCTGACGCTCTCAAATCGGCCTATATCAAAACAACAAGCACGAGAAACGACTGAGAGAGGTAAGGAGAGGCGAGGCGATGGACACACAGCACGCCCCTTCATTTCACGGTGGCGTCTCCCTGACCGAATCGGGCTGTGGCTCCGAAAACAAAGGAGAAAGAAAAATAGGAAGTAAAACTGCCAACAGTACCCTGTGTTCCGATGCACTTACCCGCCCAAGTACTGACAAGGGCCAAAGTTGTTACGCATCGGCAATCGGACATTTCCTCTCATTTTCTCTTTATCGGTTGAGAACCAGTGTATCGAGCACACTATGGCCATTGGCGAGTGAATGCTGTAGCGCTTCCCGACAGGTCGGGTTCGGAACCTCTGTCAACTTCCACGCAGGGTGGTCATCACACTCGCCAGCTGAAATAGGCGCTGCCTTTTCGTAGTAGTAAATGCGTAGTGGCCCGTGGGGGGATCGAACCCACGACCTTCGCGTTATTAGCACGACGCTCTAACCAACTGAGCTAACGGGCCTCGACAGATGCAGTTGCTCAGGCCTACACTGGAACCGTGTGGCATGAAGCCATACACCATTTCTATGGCCGTCGTGTGTCTGCTTCCCTCGTCTATATTCTGCTGACTGTCACGAAACAGTAGCTATATTGCGAGCAGGACGGGAAACGGCAGCTCGGACAGCTCAAACTTGTCACGAGTAGTGTGGAAAAAATTCCGTTCCGGTACCGGGAATCGAACCCGGGCCTCCTGGGTGAAAGCCAGGTATCCTAGCCACTAGACCACACCGGATCTGTGCGTTTCTTCGACGGTTCGGACGGTCCCTTGGCGCATTTCGTGCCGAGTCCCGCGTCCGCGCCCATCTCTCTTTGCGAGCATCTTTGCGCATGCTGACTGGCAAGGCGCGCACCTCAAACGTCTCAGAGCAATGCTTTTGGCTTCATGCTCTGCTGGGAGAAGAGGAAAAGGGAAGCTGTAAGTAGCAATAACAGGAAGTAAACATTTTCCCGCTGAAGCGTTGTGGATAACAAACAAGAAATAAGTTGGGGCCCCAGCAACAGCACCACCATCAGTCACAGAAAATTAAATGCCCCGGGTGAGGATCGAACTCACGACCTTAAGATTATGAGACTTACGCGCTGCCTACTGCGCTACCGAGGCACCGGTGAACCGTTTGTCCTGGAAACTGGGTAAGTATCATACCGAATGTTAGACGTGAAGACACTGTACTTCCTGGATAACGTGTTCTGTTTGCTACACGTGCATTGCCGGCCCAGTTGATTGCGGTGTTGCTGCAGCTTTTGCAACGATAGGCAGCACTCCTTGTCGTTAAAGTTCAGTGCCTCGGAGGCACCTGGACACAGCAACTTGTGAGGCCAGGCCGACGCTAGTCTATAGAACATGATGCGAGCGTCCCAGTGGGGACCCGCCAGTGCTGCGTTCTCGGTTCTTCTCAAGGGAATCCAGCTATACATTCTTGTGGATCGTGCATGTCAAGCGCGCAAGCCACACGGCAGCATTACCGCGGGAAAAGCAAAATGATGCATCGGCCGGGAATCGAACCCGGGCCGCCCGCGTGGCAGGCGAGCATTCTACCACTGAACCACCGATGCTCCGGTCGGTATCAACTTCAAGCTGCTTCCCGAGCAGTTGTCTTAAGGGAAAGTGGGACTGTCGTCAAGCGCCATAGCATTCTGCCGAGAAGATGCTGCAGACGCTGAACCCTGCACTGTACTGCTTAAAATCGCCGCCAGAACGCCGTCCTCTGCGTACTCTTGCGTCGCCAGAGCCGACTCTTGCCAAAGGATGCGAAATGTGCGCGGATATGCTGTCCGAATGCGTCTGGATGTGCTCCCCTAGCCTACCTCGAAATGCGCCTGCCAGGTACCATCACCTTCTGCCGCTGCCGACAGGCGGGAAGCCGACACAGTGCGGCGCGGGGGCGCCCCCTTGTGCGGTGGTGGTGTAATGGTCAGCATAGTTGCCTTCCAAGCAGTTGATCCGGGTTCGATTCCCGGCCACTGCAGCAGGCTTTTAATTTCGCGTATGGGTACTTTTGCCACGCGCCTTGAAATTAATGTTTTGTTTTCCTCCCTGTTACTCGCTGCAGACCAGCCTGTAGTGTGTCTCGACTTGTCTCGACTTTGCTCGGCTGACGCGAGAGCTGACGCTCTCAAATCGGCCTATATCAAAACAACAAGCACGAGAAACGACTGAGAGAGGTAAGGAGAGGCGAGGCGATGGACACACAGCACGCCCCTTCATTTCACGGTGGCGTCTCCCTGACCGAATCGGGCTGTGGCTCCGAAAACAAAGGAGAAAGAAAAATAGGAAGTAAAACTGCCAACAGTACCCTGTGTTCCGATGCACTTACCCGCCCAAGTACTGACAAGGGCCAAAGTTGTTACGCATCGGCAATCGGACATTTCCTCTCATTTTCTCTTTATCGGTTGAGAACCAGTGTATCGAGCACACTATGGCCATTGGCGAGTGAATGCTGTAGCGCTTCCCGACAGGTCGGGTTCGGAACCTCTGTCAACTTCCACGCAGGGTGGTCATCACACTCGCCAGCTGAAATAGGCGCTGCCTTTTCGTAGTAGTAAATGCGTAGTGGCCCGTGGGGGGATCGAACCCACGACCTTCGCGTTATTAGCACGACGCTCTAACCAACTGAGCTAACGGGCCTCGACAGATGCAGTTGCTCAGGCCTACACTGGAACCGTGTGGCATGAAGCCATACACCATTTCTATGGCCGTCGTGTGTCTGCTTCCCTCGTCTATATTCTGCTGACTGTCACGAAACAGTAGCTATATTGCGAGCAGGACGGGAAACGGCAGCTCGGACAGCTCAAACTTGTCACGAGTAGTGTGGAAAAAATTCCGTTCCGGTACCGGGAATCGAACCCGGGCCTCCTGGGTGAAAGCCAGGTATCCTAGCCACTAGACCACACCGGATCTGTGCGTTTCTTCGACGGTTCGGACGGTCCCTTGGCGCATTTCGTGCCGAGTCCCGCGTCCGCGCCCATCTCTCTTTGCGAGCATCTTTGCGCATGCTGACTGGCAAGGCGCGCACCTCAAACGTCTCAGAGCAATGCTTTTGGCTTCATGCTCTGCTGGGAGAAGAGGAAAAGGGAAGCTGTAAGTAGCAATAACAGGAAGTAAACATTTTCCCGCTGAAGCGTTGTGGATAACAAACAAGAAATAAGTTGGGGCCCCAGCAACAGCACCACCATCAGTCACAGAAAATTAAATGCCCCGGGTGAGGATCGAACTCACGACCTTAAGATTATGAGACTTACGCGCTGCCTACTGCGCTACCGAGGCACCGGTGAACCGTTTGTCCTGGAAACTGGGTAAGTATCATACCGAATGTTAGACGTGAAGACACTGTACTTCCTGGATAACGTGTTCTGTTTGCTACACGTGCATTGCCGGCCCAGTTGATTGCGGTGTTGCTGCAGCTTTTGCAACGATAGGCAGCACTCCTTGTCGTTAAAGTTCAGTGCCTCGGAGGCACCTGGACACAGCAACTTGTGAGGCCAGGCCGACGCTAGTCTATAGAACATGATGCGAGCGTCCCAGTGGGGACCCGCCAGTGCTGCGTTCTCGGTTCTTCTCAAGGGAATCCAGCTATACATTCTTGTGGATCGTGCATGTCAAGCGCGCAAGCCACACGGCAGCATTACCGCGGGAAAAGCAAAATGATGCATCGGCCGGGAATCGAACCCGGGCCGCCCGCGTGGCAGGCGAGCATTCTACCACTGAACCACCGATGCTCCGGTCGGTATCAACTTCAAGCTGCTTCCCGAGCAGTTGTCTTAAGGGAAAGTGGGACTGTCGTCAAGCGCCATAGCATTCTGCCGAGAAGATGCTGCAGACGCTGAACCCTGCACTGTACTGCTTAAAATCGCCGCCAGAACGCCGTCCTCTGCGTACTCTTGCGTCGCCAGAGCCGACTCTTGCCAAAGGATGCGAAATGTGCGCGGATATGCTGTCCGAATGCGTCTGGATGTGCTCCCCTAGCCTACCTCGAAATGCGCCTGCCAGGTACCATCACCTTCGGCCGCTGCCGACAGGCGGGAAGCCGACACAGTGCGGCGCCGGGGCGCTCCCTTGTGCGGTGGTGGTGTAATGGTCAGCATAGTTGCCTTCCAAGCAGTTGATCCGGGTTCGATTCCCGGCCACCGCAGCAGGCTTTTAATTTCGCGTATGGGTACTTTTGCCACGCGCCTTGAAATTAATATTTTGTTTTCCTCCCTGTTACTCGCTGCAGACCAGCCTGTAGTGTGTCTCGACTTGTCTCGACTTTGCTCGGCTGACGCGAGAGCTGACGCTCTCAAATCGGCCTATATCAAAACAACAAGCACGAGAAACGACTGAGAGAGGTAAGGAGAGGCGAGGCGATGGACACACAGCACGCCCCTTCATTTCACGGTGGCGTCTCCCTGACCGAATCGGGCTGTGGCTCCGAAAACAAAGGAGAAAGAAAAATAGGAAGTAAAACTGCCAACAGTACCCTGTGTTCCGATGCACTTACCCGCCCAAGTACTGACAAGGGCCAAAGTTGTTACGCATCGGCAATCGGACATTTCCTCTCATTTTCTCTTTATCGGTTGAGAACCAGTGTATCGAGCACACTATGGCCATTGGCGAGTGAATGCTGTAGCGCTTCCCGACAGGTCGGGTTCGGAACCTCTGTCAACTTCCACGCAGGGTGGTCATCACACTCGCCAGCTGAAATAGGCGCTGCCTTTTCGTAGTAGTAAATGCGTAGTGGCCCGTGGGGGGATCGAACCCACGACCTTCGCGTTATTAGCACGACGCTCTAACCAACTGAGCTAACGGGCCTCGACAGATGCAGTTGCTCAGGCCTACACTGGAACCGTGTGGCATGAAGCCATACACCATTTCTATGGCCGTCGTGTGTCTGCTTCCCTCGTCTATATTCTGCTGACTGTCACGAAACAGTAGCTATATTGCGAGCAGGACGGGAAACGGCAGCTCGGACAGCTCAAACTTGTCACGAGTAGTGTGGAAAAAATTCCGTTCCGGTACCGGGAATCGAACCCGGGCCTCCTGGGTGAAAGCCAGGTATCCTAGCCACTAGACCACACCGGATCTGTGCGTTTCTTCGACGGTTCGGACGGTCCCTTGGCGCATTTCGTGCCGAGTCCCGCGTCCGCGCCCATCTCTCTTTGCGAGCATCTTTGCGCATGCTGACTGGCAAGGCGCGCACCTCAAACGTCTCAGAGCAATGCTTTTGGCTTCATGCTCTGCTGGGAGAAGAGGAAAAGGGAAGCTGTAAGTAGCAATAACAGGAAGTAAACATTTTCCCGCTGAAGCGTTGTGGATAACAAACAAGAAATAAGTTGGGGCCCCAGCAACAGCACCACCATCAGTCACAGAAAATTAAATGCCCCGGGTGAGGATCGAACTCACGACCTTAAGATTATGAGACTTACGCGCTGCCTACTGCGCTACCGAGGCACCGGTGAACCGTTTGTCCTGGAAACTGGGTAAGTATCATACCGAATGTTAGACGTGAAGACACTGTACTTCCTGGATAACGTGTTCTGTTTGCTACACGTGCATTGCCGGCCCAGTTGATTGCGGTGTTGCTGCAGCTTTTGCAACGATAGGCAGCACTCCTTGTCGTTAAAGTTCAGTGCCTCGGAGGCACCTGGACACAGCAACTTGTGAGGCCAGGCCGACGCTAGTCTATAGAACATGATGCGAGCGTCCCAGTGGGGACCCGCCAGTGCTGCGTTCTCGGTTCTTCTCAAGGGAATCCAGCTATACATTCTTGTGGATCGTGCATGT
>NW_026062851.1:30000-37500 GCF_023897955.1 Schistocerca gregaria | reverse complement strand
GAGACACACAATACGTAAACATCTGGAATGCGACAATGTCGAGTGCATCCTCTCTGCCACATTGCACCGTCCGACCACTATGATAACCAGAGCAGTAGGTCCACCTATAAAAGCACAATACCCCACTCCTCCGACAACTACCATTGCTCAGATAAATCAACACCACCAACACACATCCTACACAGAGGGGCACCAAATATCATCCCCCGCCCTCGTGTTATACCACATGAAAAATTGCAGAAGTGAGAGACACACATCCGCCAGCCTCTTGCTACAAGCATCGAACCGACGTGACGTATCTGACGGTGACTCAGGCATCCGTGTACTGCCACCACTATCCACCCCCCCCCCCCCTCTCTCTCTGCCCCCTTCCCACACAATACCAAATTTAACCAACTTTATCGCTTAACCTAACTGTGGCTGTACCAGTTTATCGCTTAACCTAACTGTGGCTGTACCAGTTTATCGCTTAACCTAACTGTGGCTGTACCAGTTTATCGCTTAACCTAACTGTGGCTGTACCAGTTTATCGCTTAACCTAACTGTGGCTGTACCAGTTTTATCGCTTAACCTAACTGTGGCTGTACCAGTTTATCGCTTAACCTAACTGTGGCTGTACAGTTTATCGCTTAACCTAACTGTGGCTGTACCAGTTTATCGCTTAACCTAACTGTGGCTGTACCAGTTTATCGCTTAACCTAACTGTGGCTGTACCAGTTTATCGCTTAACCTAACTGTGGCTGTACCAGTTTATCGCTTAACCTAACTGTGGCTGTACCAGTTTATCGCTTAACCTAACTGTGGCTGTACCAGTTTATCGCTTAACCTAACTGTGGCTGTACCAGTTTATCGCTTAACCTAACTGTGGCTGTACCAGTTTATCGCTTAACCTAACTGTGGCTTGTACCAGTTTATCGCTTAACCTAACTGTGGCTGTACCAGTTTATCGCTTAACCTAACTGTGGCTGTACCAGTTTATCGCTTAACCTAACCTGTGGCTGTACCAGTTTATCGCTTAACCTAACTGTGGCTGTACCAGTTTATCGCTTAACCTAACTGTGGCTGTACCAGATTATCGCTTAACCTAACTGTGGCTGTACCAGATTATCGCTTAACCTAACTGTGGCTGTACCAGTTTATCGCTTAACCTAACTGTGGCTGTACCAGTTTATCGCTTAACCTAACTGTGGCTGTACCAGATTATCGCTTAACCTAACTGTGGCTGTACCAGATTATCGCTTAACCTAACTGTGGCTGTACCAGTTTATCGCTTAACCTAACTGTGGCTGTACCAGTTTATCGCTTAACCTAACTGTGGCTGTACCAGTTTATCGCTTAACCTAACTGTGGCTGTACCAGTTTATCGCTTAACCTAACTGTGGCTGTACCAGTTTTATCGCTTAACCTAACTGTGGCTGTACCAGTTTTATCGCTTAACCTAACTGTGGCTGTACCAGTTTATCGCTTAACCTAACTGTGGCTGTACCAGTTTATCGCTTAACCTAACTGTGGCTGTACCAGTTTATCGCTTAACCTAACTGTGGCTGTACCAGTTTATCGCTTAACCTAACTGTGGCTGTACCAGTTTATCGCTTAACCTAACTGTGGCTGTACCAGTTTATCGCTTAACCTAACTGTGGCTGTACCAGATTATCGCTTAACCTAACTGTGGCTGTACCAGATTATCGCTTAACCTAACTGTGGCTGTACCAGATTATCGCTTAACCTAACTGTGGCTGTACCAGATTATCGCTAAACCTAACTCAATTTGTCCCTTAACCTAACTCAATTTGTCCCTTAACCTAACTCAATTTGTCCCTTAACCTAACTCAATTTGTCCCTTAAACCTAACTCAATTTGTCCCTTAACCTAACTCAATTTGTCCCTTAACCTAACTCAATTTGTCCCTTAACCTAACTCAATTTGTCCCTAACCTAACTCAATTTGTCCCTTAACCTAACTCAATTTGTCCCCTTAACCTAACTCAATTTGTCCCTTAACCTAACTCAATTTGTCCCTTAACCTAACTCAATTTGTCCCTTAACCTAACTCAATTTGTCCCTTAACCTAACTCAAGTTGTCCCTTAACCTAACTCAAGTTGTCCCTTAACCTAACTCAAGTTGTCCCTTAACCTAACTCAAGTTGTCCCTTAACCTAACTCAAGTTGTCCCTTAACCTAACTCAAGTTGTCCCTTAACCTAACTTCAAGTTGTCCCTTAACCTAACTCAAGTTGTCCTTAACCTAACTCAAGTTGTCCCTTAACCTAACTCAAGTTGTCCCTTAACCTAACTCAAGTTGTCCCTTAACCTAACTCAAGTTGTCCCTTAACCTAACTCAAGTTGTCCCTTAACCTAACTCAAGTTGTCCCCTTAACCTAACTCAAGTTGTCCCTTAACCTAACTCAAGTTGTCCCTAACCTAACTCAAGTTTGTCCCCTTAACCTAACTCAAGTTGTCCCCTTAACCTAACTCAAGTTGTCCCTTAACCTAACTCAAGTTGTCCCTTAACCTAACTCAAGTTGTCCCTTAACCTAACTCAAGTTGTCCCTTAACCTAACTCAAGTTGTCCCTTAACCTAACTCAAGTTGTCCCTTAACCTAACTCAAGTTGTCCCTTAACCTAACTCAATTTGTCCCTTAACCTAACCCACGTTGTCCCTTAACCTACTCAAGTTGTCCCTTAACCTAACTCAAGTTGTCCCTTAACCTAACTCAAGTTGTCCCTTAACCTAACTCAAGTTGTCCCTTAACCTAACTCAAGTTGTCCCCTTAACCTAACTCAAGTTGTCCCTTAACCTAACTCAAGTTGTCCCTTAACCTAACTCAAGTTGTCCCTTAACCTAACTCAAGTTGTCCCTTAACCTAACTCAAGTTGTCCCTTAACCTAACTCAAGTTGTCCCTTAACCTAACTCAAGTTGTCCCTTAACCTAACTCAAGTTTGTCCCTTAACCTAACTCAAGTTGTCCCTTAAACCTAACTCAAGTTGTCCCTTAACCTAACTCAAGTTGTCCCTTAACCTAACTCAAGTTGTCCCTTAACCTAACTCAAGTTGTCCCTTAACCTAACTCAAGTTGTCCCTTAACCTAACTCAAGTTGTCCCTTAACCTAACTCAAGTTGTCCCTTAACCTAACTCAATTTGTCCCTTAACCTAACTCAATTTGTCCCTTAACCTAACTCAATTTGTCCCTTAACCTAACTCAATTTGTCCCTTAACCTAACTCAATTTGTCCCCTTAACCTAACTCAATTTGTCCCTTAACCTAACTCAATTTGTCCCTTAACCTAACTCAATTTGTCCCTTAACCTAACTCAATTTGTCCCTTAACCTAACTCAAGTTGTCCCTTAACCTAACTCAAGTTGTCCCTTAACCTAACCCACGTTGTCCCTTACCTAACCACGTTGTCCCTTAACCTAACCGACGTTGTCCCTTAACCTAACGACGTTGTCCCTTAACCTAACCGACGTTGTCCCTTAACCTAACCGACGTTGTCCCTTAACCTAACTAACCTAACCGACGTTGTCCCTTAACCTAACCGACGTTGTCCCTTAACCTAACCGACGTTGTCCCTTAACCTAACCGACGTTGTCCCTTAACCTAACCCACGTTGTCCCTTAACCTAACCCACGTTGTCCCTTAACCTAACCCACGTTGTCCCTTAACCTAACCCACGTTGTCCCTTAACCTAACCCACGTTGTCCCTTAACCTAACCCACGTTGTCCCTTAACCTAACCCACGTTGTCCCTTAACCTAACCCACGTTGTCCCTTAACCTAACCCACGTTGTCCCTTAACCTAACCCACGTTGTCCCTTAACCTAACCCACGTTGTCCCTTAACCTAACCCACGTTGTCCCTTAACCTAACCCACGTTGTCCCTTAACCTAACCCACGTTGTCCCTTAACCTAACCCACGTTGTCCCTTAACCTAACCCACGTTGTCCCTTAACCTAACCCACGTTGTCCCTTAACCTAACCCACGTTGTCCCTTAACCTAACCCACGTTGTCCCTTAACCTACCCACGTTGTCCCTTAACCTAACCCACGTTGTCCCTTAACCTAACCCACGTTGTCCCTTAACCTAACCCACGTTGTCCCTTAACCTAACCCACGTTGTCCCTTAACCTAACCCACGTTGTCCCTTTGCCTAACATAGTTCACTGCTCGGAATCTCTGGTGTCGTTGTTATCCTCATGTAGATGTCTTGCGAGTGTTGCTTACTTTCCACATATTCCTGCTATCCACTGTCAATTGTACTGCAATAGGACTATATCGCCGACCCCCCCCCCTCCCCCCCCCTCTGTCCCCCTCTGTCCCCCTCTTTGTGTCTCTGTCCTCTCAAGCTGGTCGGTCTGGCGTTTGAGTGTTAAATGAGCCTCGCAGCTGTTCAGTTGCATTCAGATGTCGACGCCCTCAGTGTACGTCGTGGTATGGTCTGTGTCCATTGTCCGCTGATGTCGTACGCGTAACCCACACGCTGTACCGATCATCGGTCGTTACGTACAGAGTGAAGTAGTGTGATACGTGTGACCGTACGCTGGCTGTGCCCAACGGTGTCGAATCTCAATTTCCATATGTTGTGCTTGATGCTACTTGTCTCGTCTCCCAATAACAGCTAGGTTGCACTGTGGTACGCCGTAGAGGCGTGTGGGAGGAACGTACGAACGCATTGTATGTCACCCTGGGTCGCTGGGGGTGGTGGTGCGGTGAGTCAGGTCAGGTCAGGTCAGCGTGAGCCGTCTGATGTAGTGACGCGTGTATTCCGACTTTGTCGTATTGCCTCACACAAAGTGCTACCCTGGTGGACCGCGTTCCATATCTGGGACATGCCGCAGATGCCGGTTGACAGTGGATCGCGGAAGGTACATCGCATACGTGCGCGGGCCACCTTCCACGTGTTCTCTTCTGCACATGTCGCAGTGTGTATGTGGTCTGATGTAGCGTGTCGTGACACATGACATCCTGGCATGCAAGAATTGTTGAATTCGCAAATGTAGGTGGACATCTACGTTTACTGCCCAAGATACGCAAATGAACTGGAAATCCGTTGTTGAGCGGTTGTTCACGCTGGAGGTGAATCTGTGATGGCGACGATCGGTACAGCTATTAACCGGTTGTTTCAGCGGTACCCGCCACATCCACACGCGTGACTAGGCCCATGTGGGTATGAAGCGATACGCGGCGGTGGCTTGGTGGGACTGTTCCCGGCCGGTGAAGGGGGGCCGCCCGGCGTGTTGGCCGCGCGCTGCGTGGGCGCACGCGCAACAGGCGGCTGGTGGGGGGCGCCGAGTGGCAGGAGCGCCAGCCGACGGGCCCGGCAGGCGGCGCAGCTACGCTGCGGCGCACCCTGCACGCGGCGCCTGGCGGCCAAAGTTGGTTCAGCCGAGCCCGGTGCGAAGCGCGGTGGACATCTGCAGTGTGCTGGTCTGATTGAGGACTGTGTGCGTTGAGGATGCGCCGCCGCCTGGCACTCGGCGCCGCGACGCCGTCTGCTGCTCGGTCGCCCCAGCGGTTCTCGCAGGTGGTTTGTATCGCAGTTGTGCGGACGTGTTGGCGCGTGCGCTGTGCTGGGAGAGTTCGCTTCTGCACCCAAGTGGGGCTTTGCCCTTGTGTGGCGCTGGCGTTGGAGCTGCCGGTCACCATAGGTGGCGCGTGTTGTCTCCCGCCGGCAATGCCACGACAGCACGCTCCCGGGCCTCTGTCGGCAGCGGCAAGCTCAGTTGGGAGCAAGGGTGTTCGCACTAAAACCGTCTACTCGCCTAACTCCGGGCGATTGCGCCTCTCTCGAAACCGAC
Organism: Schistocerca gregaria; assembly: GCF_023897955.1. Lineage (NCBI taxonomy): Eukaryota > Metazoa > Arthropoda > Insecta > Orthoptera > Acrididae > Schistocerca > Schistocerca gregaria. Next base: position 31,706 of record NW_026062851.1, on the reverse strand, counting down.
CAAGTACCTAGGACGGCGCTGCGCGCCGCCGGGACCTGAGAGGGTTTCGAGGTGTATCGTGCAGGGGAGCTCGGCCTCCTCCTGTTTGCAGAATAATTGAGCGGACGCTTGCGTGTTCGCGCGGGCCCCCGGGACACACTCCCGGGCGGCCGGCTGCTCAGCTCTAGTTGACGCAGCTCCCTGGTTGATCCTGCCAGTAGTCATATGCTTGTCTCAAAGATTAAGCCATGCATGTCTCAGTACAAGCCGCATTAAGGTGAAACCGCGAATGGCTCATTAAATCAGTTATGGTTCCTTAGATCGTACCCACGTTACTTGGATAACTGTGGTAATTCTAGAGCTAATACATGCAAACAGAGTCCCGACCAGAGATGGAAGGGACGCTTTTATTAGATCAAAACCAATCGGATTGGCTTGTCTGGTCCGTTTGCCTTGGTGACTCTGAATAACTTTGGGCTGATCGCACGGTCCTCGTACCGGCGACGCATCTTTCAAATGTCTGCCTTATCAACTGTCGATGGTAGGTTCTGCGCCTACCATGGTTGTAACGGGTAACGGGGAATCAGGGTTCGATTCCGGAGAGGGAGCCTGAGAAACGGCTACCACATCCAAGGAAGGCAGCAGGCGCGCAAATTACCCACTCCCGGCACGGGGAGGTAGTGACGAAAAATAACGATACGGGACTCATCCGAGGCCCCGTAATCGGAATGAGTACACTTTAAATCCTTTAACGAGTATCTATTGGAGGGCAAGTCTGGTGCCAGCAGCCGCGGTAATTCCAGCTCCAATAGCGTATATTAAAGTTGTTGCGGTTAAAAAGCTCGTAGTTGGATTTGTGTCCCACGCTGTTGGTTCACCGCCCGTCGGTGTTTAACTGGCATGTATCGTGGGACGTCCTGCCGGTGGGGCGAGCCGAAGGGGTGCTTTCGCGTCCCGAGGCGGACCCCGTTTAAATCCTACCAGGGTGCTCTTTGTTGAGTGTCTCGGTGGGCCGGCACGTTTACTTTGAACAAATTAGAGTGCTTAAAGCAGGCAAGCCCGCCTGAATACTGTGTGCATGGAATAATGGAATAGGACCTCGGTTCTATTTTGTTGGTTTTCGGAACCCGAGGTAATGATTAATAGGGACAGGCGGGGGCATTCGTATTGCGACGTTAGAGGTGAAATTCTTGGATCGTCGCAAGACGAACAGAAGCGAAAGCATTTGCCAAGTATGTTTTCATTAATCAAGAACGAAAGTTAGAGGTTCGAAGGCGATCAGATACCGCCCTAGTTCTAACCATAAACGATGCCAGCCAGCGATCCGCCGCAGTTCCTCCGATGACTCGGCGGGCAGCCTCCGGGAAACCAAAGCTTTTGGGTTCCGGGGGAAGTATGGTTGCAAAGCTGAAACTTAAAGGAATTGACGGAAGGGCACCACCAGGAGTGGAGCCTGCGGCTTAATTTGACTCAACACGGGAAACCTCACCAGGCCCGGACACCGGAAGGATTGACAGATTGATAGCTCTTTCTTGATTCGGTGGGTGGTGGTGCATGGCCGTTCTTAGTTGGTGGAGCGATTTGTCTGGTTAATTCCGATAACGAACGAGACTCTAGCCTGCTAACTAGTCGCGTGACATCCTTCGTGCTGTCAGCGATTACTTTTCTTCTTAGAGGGACAGGCGGCTTCTAGCCGCACGAGATTGAGCAATAACAGGTCTGTGATG
>NW_026062851.1:20000-22500 GCF_023897955.1 Schistocerca gregaria | reverse complement strand
TTTATCGCTTAACCTAACTGTGGCTGTACCAGTTTATCGCTTAACCTAACTGTGGCTGTACCAGTTTATCGCTTAACCTAACTGTGGCTGTACCAGTTTATCGCTTAACCTAACTGTGGCTGTACCAGTTTATCGCTTAACCTAACTGTGGCTGTACCAGATTATCGCTTAACCTAACTGTGGCTGTACCAGTTTATCGCTTAACCTAACTGTGGCTGTACCAGTTTATCGCTTAACCTAACTGTGGCTGTACCAGATTATCGCTTAACCTAACTGTGGCTGTACCAGATTATCGCTTAACCTAACTGTGGCTGTACCAGTTTATCGCTTAACCTAACTGTGGCTGTACCAGTTTATCGCTTAACCTAACTGTGGCTGTACCAGTTAACACGCGATCTAGTGTCCCTTAACCTAACTCAATTTGTCCCTTAACCTAACTCAATTTGTCCCTTAACCTAACTCAATTTGTCCCTTAACCTAACTCAATTTGTCCCTTAACCTAACTCAATTTGTCCCTTACCCTAACTCAATTTGTCCCTTAACCTAACTCAAGTTGTCCCTTAACCTAACTCAAGTTGTCCCTTAACCTAACTCAAGTTGTCCCTTAACCTAACTCAAGTTGTCCCTTAACCTAACTCAAGTTGTCCCTTAACCTAACTCAAGTTGTCCCTTAACCTAACTCAAGTTGTCCCTTAACCTAACTCAAGTTGTCCCTTAACCTAACTCAAGTTGTCCCTTAACCTAACTCAAGTTGTCCCTTAACCTAACTCAAGTTGTCCCTTAACCTAACTCAAGTTGTCCCTTAACCTAACTCAAGTTGTCCCTTAACCTAACTCAAGTTGTCCCTTAACCTAACTCAAGTTGTCCCTTAACCTAACTCAAGTTGTCCCTTAACCTAACTCAAGTTGTCCCTTAACCTAACTCAAGTTGTCCCTTAACCTAACTCAATTTGTCCCTTAACCTAACCCACGTTGTCCCTTAACCTAACTCAAGTTGTCCCTTAACCTAACTCAATTTGTCCCTTAACCTAACTCAATTTGTCCCTTAACCTAACTCAATTTGTCCCTTAACCTAACTCAATTTGTCCCTTAACCTAACTCAAGTTGTCCCTTAACCTAACTCAAGTTGTCCCTTAACCTAACTCAAGTTGTCCCTTAACCTAACTCAAGTTGTCCCTTAACCTAACTCAAGTTGTCCCTTAACCTAACTCAAGTTGTCCCTTAACCTAACTCAAGTTGTCCCTTAACCTAACTCAAGTTGTCCCTTAACCTAACTCAAGTTGTCCCTTAACCTAACTCAAGTTGTCCCTTAACCTAACTCAATTTGTCCCTTAACCTAACTCAAGTTGTCCCTTAACCTAACTCAAGTTGTCCCTTAACCTAACTCAATTTGTCCCTTAACCTAACTCAATTTGTCCCTTAACCTAACTCAAGTTGTCCCTTAACCTAACTCAAGTTGTCCCTTAACCTAACTCAAGTTGTCCCTTAACCTAACTCAAGTTGTCCCTTAACCTAACTCAAGTTGTCCCTTAACCTAACTCAAGTTGTCCCTTAACCTAACTCAAGTTGTCCCTTAACCTAACTCAAGTTGTCCCTTAACCTAACTCAAGTTGTCCCTTAACCTAACTCAAGTTGTCCCTTAACCTAACTCAAGTTGTCCCTTAACCTAACTCAAGTTGTCCCTTAACCTAACTCAAGTTGTCCCTTAACCTAACTCAAGTTGTCCCTTAACCTAACTCAAGTTGTCCCTTAACCTAACTCAAGTTGTCCCTTAACCTAACTCAATTTGTCCCTTAACCTAACTCAATTTGTCCCTTAACCTAACTCAATTTGTCCCTTAACCTAACTCAAGTTGTCCCTTAACCTAACTCAATTTGTCCCTTAACCTAACTCAATTTGTCCCTTAACCTAACTCAATTTGTCCCTTAACCTAACTCAATTTGTCCCTTAACCTAACTCAAGTTGTCCCTTAACCTAACTCAAGTTGTCCCTTAACCTAACCCACGTTGTCCCTTAACCTAACCCACGTTGTCCCTTAACCTAACCGACGTTGTCCCTTAACCTAACCGACGTTGTCCCTTAACCTAACCGACGTTGTCCCTTAACCTAACCGACGTTGTCCCTTAACCTAACCCACGTTGTCCCTTAACCTAACCCACGTTGTCCCTTAACCTAACCCACGTTGTCCCTTAACCTAACCCACGTTGTCCCTTAACCTAACCCACGTTGTCCCTTAACCTAACCCACGTTGTCCCTTAACCTAACCCACGTTGTCCCTTAACCTAACCCACGTTGTCCCTTAACCTAACCCACGTTGTCCCTTAACCTAACCCACGTTGTCCCTTAACCTAACCCACGTTGTCCCTTAACCTAACCCACGTTGTCCCTTAACCTAACCCACGTTGTCCCTTAACCTAACCCACGTTGTCCCTTAACCTAACCCACGTTGTCCCTTTGCCTAACATAGTTCACTGCTCGGAATCTCTGGTGTCGTTGTTATC
>NW_026062851.1:5000-10000 GCF_023897955.1 Schistocerca gregaria | reverse complement strand
TCCACCTATAAAAGCACAATACCCCACTCCTCCGACAACTACCATTGCTCAGATAAATCAACACCACCAACACACATCCTACACAGAGGGGCACCAAATATCATCCCCCGCCCTCGTGTTATACCACATGAAAAATTGCAGAAGTGAGAGACACACATCCGCCAGCCTCTTGCTACAAGCATCGAACCGACGTGACGTATCTGACGGTGACTCAGGCATCCGTGTACTGCCACCACTATCCACCCCCCCCCCTCTCTCTCTGCCCCCTTCCCACACAATACCAAATTTAACCAACTTTATCGCTTAACCTAACTGTGGCTGTACCAGTTTATCGCTTAACCTAACTGTGGCTGTACCAGTTTATCGCTTAACCTAACTGTGGCTGTACCAGTTTATCGCTTAACCTAACTGTGGCTGTACCAGTTTATCGCTTAACCTAACTGTGGCTGTACCAGTTTATCGCTTAACCTAACTGTGGCTGTACCAGTTTATCGCTTAACCTAACTGTGGCTGTACCAGTTTATCGCTTAACCTAACTGTGGCTGTACCAGTTTATCGCTTAACCTAACTGTGGCTGTACCAGTTTATCGCTTAACCTAACTGTGGCTGTACCAGTTTATCGCTTAACCTAACTGTGGCTGTACCAGTTTATCGCTTAACCTAACTGTGGCTGTACCAGTTTATCGCTTAACCTAACTGTGGCTGTACCAGTTTATCGCTTAACCTAACTGTGGCTGTACCAGTTTATCGCTTAACCTAACTGTGGCTGTACCAGTTTATCGCTTAACCTAACTGTGGCTGTACCAGTTTATCGCTTAACCTAACTGTGGCTGTACCAGTTTATCGCTTAACCTAACTGTGGCTGTACCAGTTTATCGCTTAACCTAACTGTGGCTGTACCAGTTTATCGCTTAACCTAACTGTGGCTGTACCAGTTTATCGCTTAACCTAACTGTGGCTGTACCAGATTATCGCTTAACCTAACTGTGGCTGTACCAGATTATCGCTTAACCTAACTGTGGCTGTACCAGATTATCGCTTAACCTAACTGTGGCTGTACCAGATTATCGCTTAACCTAACTGTGGCTGTACCAGATTATCGCTTAACCTAACTCAATTTGTCCCTTAACCTAACTCAATTTGTCCCTTAACCTAACTCAATTTGTCCCTTAACCTAACTCAATTTGTCCCTTAACCTAACTCAATTTGTCCCTTAACCTAACTCAATTTGTCCCTTAACCTAACTCAATTTGTCCCTTAACCTAACTCAATTTGTCCCTTAACCTAACTCAATTTGTCCCTTAACCTAACTCAATTTGTCCCTTAACCTAACTCAATTTGTCCCTTAACCTAACTCAATTTGTCCCTTAACCTAACTCAATTTGTCCCTTAACCTAACTCAATTTGTCCCTTAACCTAACTCAATTTGTCCCTTAACCTAACTCAAGTTGTCCCTTAACCTAACTCAAGTTGTCCCTTAACCTAACTCAAGTTGTCCCTTAACCTAACTCAAGTTGTCCCTTAACCTAACTCAAGTTGTCCCTTAACCTAACTCAAGTTGTCCCTTAACCTAACTCAAGTTGTCCCTTAACCTAACTCAAGTTGTCCCTTAACCTAACTCAAGTTGTCCCTTAACCTAACTCAAGTTGTCCCTTAACCTAACTCAAGTTGTCCCTTAACCTAACTCAAGTTGTCCCTTAACCTAACTCAAGTTGTCCCTTAACCTAACTCAAGTTGTCCCTTAACCTAACTCAAGTTGTCCCTTAACCTAACTCAATTTGTCCCTTAACCTAACCCACGTTGTCCCTTAACCTAACTCAAGTTGTCCCTTAACCTAACTCAATTTGTCCCTTAACCTAACTCAATTTGTCCCTTAACCTAACTCAATTTGTCCCTTAACCTAACTCAATTTGTCCCTTAACCTAACTCAAGTTGTCCCTTAACCTAACTCAAGTTGTCCCTTAACCTAACTCAAGTTGTCCCTTAACCTAACTCAAGTTGTCCCTTAACCTAACTCAAGTTGTCCCTTAACCTAACTCAAGTTGTCCCTTAACCTAACTCAAGTTGTCCCTTAACCTAACTCAAGTTGTCCCTTAACCTAACTCAAGTTGTCCCTTAACCTAACTCAAGTTGTCCCTTAACCTAACTCAAGTTGTCCCTTAACCTAACTCAATTTGTCCCTTAACCTAACTCAAGTTGTCCCTTAACCTAACTCAAGTTGTCCCTTAACCTAACTCAATTTGTCCCTTAACCTAACTCAAGTTGTCCCTTAACCTAACTCAAGTTGTCCCTTAACCTAACTCAAGTTGTCCCTTAACCTAACTCAAGTTGTCCCTTAACCTAACTCAAGTTGTCCCTTAACCTAACTCAAGTTGTCCCTTAACCTAACTCAAGTTGTCCCTTAACCTAACTCAAGTTGTCCCTTAACCTAACTCAAGTTGTCCCTTAACCTAACTCAAGTTGTCCCTTAACCTAACTCAAGTTGTCCCTTAACCTAACTCAAGTTGTCCCTTAACCTAACTCAAGTTGTCCCTTAACCTAACTCAAGTTGTCCCTTAACCTAACTCAAGTTGTCCCTTAACCTAACTCAATTTGTCCCTTAACCTAACTCAATTTGTCCCTTAACCTAACTCAATTTGTCCCTTAACCTAACTCAAGTTGTCCCTTAACCTAACTCAATTTGTCCCTTAACCTAACTCAATTTGTCCCTTAACCTAACTCAATTTGTCCCTTAACCTAACTCAATTTGTCCCTTAACCTAACTCAAGTTGTCCCTTAACCTAACTCAAGTTGTCCCTTAACCTAACCCACGTTGTCCCTTAACCTAACCCACGTTGTCCCTTAACCTAACCGACGTTGTCCCTTAACCTAACCGACGTTGTCCCTTAACCTAACCGACGTTGTCCCTTAACCTAACCGACGTTGTCCCTTAACCTAACCCACGTTGTCCCTTAACCTAACCCACGTTGTCCCTTAACCTAACCCACGTTGTCCCTTAACCTAACCCACGTTGTCCCTTAACCTAACCCACGTTGTCCCTTAACCTAACCCACGTTGTCCCTTAACCTAACCCACGTTGTCCCTTAACCTAACCCACGTTGTCCCTTAACCTAACCCACGTTGTCCCTTAACCTAACCCACGTTGTCCCTTAACCTAACCCACGTTGTCCCTTAACCTAACCCACGTTGTCCCTTAACCTAACCCACGTTGTCCCTTAACCTAACCCACGTTGTCCCTTAACCTAACCCACGTTGTCCCTTAACCTAACCCACGTTGTCCCTTAACCTAACCCACGTTGTCCCTTAACCTAACCCACGTTGTCCCTTAACCTAACCCACGTTGTCCCTTAACCTAACCCACGTTGTCCCTTAACCTAACCCACGTTGTCCCTTAACCTAACCCACGTTGTCCCTTAACCTAACCCACGTTGTCCCTTAACCTAACCCACGTTGTCCCTTAACCTAACCCACGTTGTCCCTTTGCCTAACATAGTTCACTGCTCGGAATCTCTGGTGTCGTTGTTATCCTCATGTAGATGTCTTGCGAGTGTTGCTTACTTTCCACATATTCCTGCTATCCACTGTCAATTGTACTGCAATAGGACTATATCGCCGACCCCCCCCCCTCCCCCCCCTCTGTCCCCCTCTGTCCCCCTCTTTGTGTCTCTGTCCTCTCAAGCTGGTCGGTCTGGCGTTTGAGTGTTAAATGAGCCTCGCAGCTGTTCAGTTGCATTCAGATGTCGACGCCCTCAGTGTACGTCGTGGTATGGTCTGTGTCCATTGTCCGCTGATGTCGTACGCGTAACCCACACGCTGTACCGATCATCGGTCGTTACGTACAGAGTGAAGTAGTGTGATACGTGTGACCGTACGCTGGCTGTGCCCAACGGTGTCGAATCTCAATTTCCATATGTTGTGCTTGATGCTACTTGTCTCGTCTCCCAATAACAGCTAGGTTGCACTGTGGTACGCCGTAGAGGCGTGTGGGAGGAACGTACGAACGCATTGTATGTCACCCTGGGTCGCTGGGGGTGGTGGTGCGGTGAGTCAGGTCAGGTCAGGTCAGCGTGAGCCGTCTGATGTAGTGACGCGTGTATTCCGACTTTGTCGTATTGCCTCACACAAAGTGCTACCCTGGTGGACCGCGTTCCATATCTGGGACATGCCGCAGATGCCGGTTGACAGTGGATCGCGGAAGGTACATCGCATACGTGCGCGGGCCACCTTCCACGTGTTCTCTTCTGCACATGTCGCAGTGTGTATGTGGTCTGATGTAGCGTGTCGTGACACATGACATCCTGGCATGCAAGAATTGTTGAATTCGCAAATGTAGGTGGACATCTACGTTTACTGCCCAAGATACGCAAATGAACTGGAAATCCGTTGTTGAGCGGTTGTTCACGCTGGAGGTGAATCTGTGATGGCGACGATCGGTACAGCTATTAACCGGTTGTTTCAGCGGTACCCGCCACATCCACACGCGTGACTAGGCCCATGTGGGTATGAAGCGATACGCGGCGGTGGCTTGGTGGGACTGTTCCCGGCCGGTGAAGGGGGGCCGCCCGGCGTGTTGGCCGCGCGCTGCGTGGGCGCACGCGCAACAGGCGGCTGGTGGGGGGCGCCGAGTGGCAGGAGCGCCAGCCGACGGGCCCGGCAGGCGGCGCAGCTACGCTGCGGCGCACCCTGCACGCGGCGCCTGGCGGCCAAAGTTGGTTCAGCCGAGCCCGGTGCGAAGCGCGGTGGACATCTGCAGTGTGCTGGTCTGATTGAGGACTGTGTGCGTTGAGGATGCGCCGCCGCCTGGCACTCGGCGCCGCGACGCCGTCTGCTGCTCGGTCGCCCCAGCGGTTCTCGCAGGTGGTTTGTATCGCAGTTGTGCGGACGTGTTGGCGCGTGCGCTGTGCTGGGAGAGTTCGCTTCTGCACCCAAGTGGGGCTTTGCCCTTGTGTGGCGCTGGCGTTGGAGCTGCCGGTCACCATAGGTGGCGCGTGTTGTCTCCC
>NW_026062851.1:0-2500 GCF_023897955.1 Schistocerca gregaria | reverse complement strand
GCCTCAGTCCCGCAAATGCTACTGTCTTGAAAGAGACAGTGGGAGACTGAAAAGGAAAAGATCACCCAGGACGGTGGATCACTCGGCTCGTGGGTCGATGAAGAACGCAGCAAATTGCGCGTCGACATGTGAACTGCAGGACACATGAACATCGACGTTTCGAACGCACATTGCGGTCCATGGATTCCGTTCCCGGGCCACGTCTGGCTGAGGGTCGGCTACGTATACTGAAGCGCGCGGCGTTTGTCCCGCTTCGGAGACGTGGGAGTGTCGTGGTCGCCTGTGTGGCCGGCCGCGTCTCCTTAAACGTGCGATGCGCGCCCGTCGCCTGGCGGTTCGCATACCGGTACTTTCTCGGTAGCGTGCACAGCCGGCTGGCGGTGTGGCGTGCGACACCTCGTACAACGACCTCAGAGCAGGCGAGACTACCCGCTGAATTTAAGCATATTACTAAGCGGAGGAAAAGAAACTAACAAGGATTCCCCCAGTAGCGGCGAGCGAACAGGGAAGAGTCCAGCACCGAACCCCGCAGGCTGCCGCCTGTCGTGGCATGTGGTGTTTGGGAGGGTCCACTACCCCGACGCCTCGCGCCGAGCCCAAGTCCAACTTGAATGAGGCCACGGCCCGTAGAGGGTGCCAGGCCCGTAGCGGCCGGTGCGAGCGTCGGCGGGACCTCTCCTTCGAGTCGGGTTGCTTGAGAGTGCAGCTCCAAGTGGGTGGTAAACTCCATCTGAGACTAAATATGACCACGAGACCGATAGCGAACAAGTACCGTGAGGGAAAGTTGAAAAGAACTTTGAAGAGAGAGTTCAAAAGTACGTGAAACCGTTCTGGGGTAAACGTGAGAAGTCCGAAAGGTCGAACGGGTGAGATTCACGCCCATCCGGCCACTGGCCCCCGCCCTCGGCAGATGGGGCCGGCCGCCCGCGCGGAGCAATCCGCGGCGGGGTCGTGTCCGGTTGCCTTTCCACTCGCCGCGGGGTGGGGCCGTTCCGGTGTGCGGTGGGCCGCACTTCTCCCCTAGTAGGACGTCGCGACCCGCTGGGTGCCGGCCTACGGCCCGGGTGCGCAGCCTGTCCTTCCGCGGGCCTCGGTTCGCGTCTGTTGGGCAGAGCCCCGGTGTCCTGGCTGGCTGCTCGGCGGTATATCTGGAGGAGTCGATTCGCCCCTTTGGGCGCTCGGGCTCCCGGCAAGCGCGCGCGGTTCTTCCCGGATGACGGACCTACCTGGCCCGGCCCCGGACCCGCGCCGCTGTTGGCTCGGGATGCTCTGCGGCGGAATAATCGCTCCCGTCAGCGGGCGCTTCAGCTTTGGACAATTTCACGACCCGTCTTGAAACACGGACCAAGGAGTCTAACATGTGCGCGAGTCATTGGGCTGTACGAAACCTAAAGGCGTAATGAAAGTGAAGGTCTCGCCTTGCGCGGGCCGAGGGAGGATGGGGCTTCCCCGCCCTTCACGGGGCGGCGGCCTCCGCACTCCCGGGGCGTCTCGTCCTCATTGCGAGGTGAGGCGCACCTAGAGCGTACACGTTGGGACCCGAAAGATGGTGAACTATGCCTGGCCAGGACGAAGTCAGGGGAAACCCTGATGGAGGTCCGTAGCGATTCTGACGTGCAAATCGATCGTCGGAGCTGGGTATAGGGGCGAAAGACTAATCGAACCATCTAGTAGCTGGTTCCCTCCGAAGTTTCCCTCAGGATAGCTGGTGCTCGTACGAGTCTCATCCGGTAAAGCGAATGATTAGAGGCCTTGGGGCCGAAACGACCTCAACCTATTCTCAAACTTTAAATGGGTGAGATCTCCGGCTTGCTTGATATGCTGAAGCCGCGAGCAAACGACTCGGATCGGAGTGCCAAGTGGGCCACTTTTGGTAAGCAGAACTGGCGCTGTGGGATGAACCAAACGCCGAGTTAAGGCGCCCGAATCGACGCTCATGGGAAACCATGAAAGGCGTTGGTTGCTTAAGACAGCAGGACGGTGGCCATGGAAGTCGGAATCCGCTAAGGAGTGTGTAACAACTCACCTGCCGAAGCAACTAGCCCTGAAAATGGATGGCGCTGAAGCGTCGTGCCTATACTCGGCCGTCAGTCTGGCAGTCATGGCCGGTCCTCGCGGCCGGCCGCGAAGCCCTGACGAGTAGGAGGGTCGCGGCGGTGGGCGCAGAAGGGTCTGGGCGTGAGCCTGCCTGGAGCCGCCGTCGGTGCAGATCTTGGTGGTAGTAGCAAATACTCCAGCGAGGCCCTGGAGGGCTGACGCGGAGAAGGGTTTCGTGTGAACAGCCGTTGCACACGAGTCAGTCGATCCTAAGCCCTAGGAGAAATCCGATGTTGATGGGGGCCGTCATAGCATGATGCACTTTGTGCTGGCCCCCGTTGGGCGAAAGGGAATCCGGTTCCTATTCCGGAACCCGGCAGCGGAACCGATATAAGTCGGGCCCCTCTTTTAGAGATGCTCGTCGGGGTAACCCAAAAGGACCCGGAGACAACCGCGTCGGGAG